>NC_048532.1:9162489-9330376 GCF_008121235.1 Drosophila subobscura
ACACTGATTGCCTGCCCCGCCGAGTCTGGGCAAATATTTGGCCAACGGTTAGCCACTCATCCAGGGCTCGGTTCTCGGCACTCGGTGCTCGTTGGAACTTGGCTTTGTGGCTTGTGGCCTAGTCAGACTCGGAGGCGTTGGCTTAATTGCATTTCATAGCAGCTTTGTGTCGGCTTTAAGTCAACCAGGCCCCCAATGTTGATTTGTTTTGCCAGTCGGCAGCTCCACCCTCTACCCTCAGCCCGAACATTTCCCCTAGCAGTTCCCTAGCAGCCGTTCGCCCCCGCTTTAACATCAGTTTTACCCATTTCCAATTCCCCTCCACAGTCAAAGGGCAACTAAATCAATATGGCCAGAACGAGTGGATGTGGATGCCAACAAATCTACTTGGGGGAAAATTCTGCAAGAGAGAACCAGAGAGAGGTGTCGTGGGTGTGGGAAAATCTATGCATGAATGTGATTTTCAACACATTTTTCACATTAACTGCCATCCGAAAGGAAAGGAGCGGAACGGAGCCGAGCTGAACGGGATGTACCGACAACGTCGTCAGTAATTTTGTATGCACAGTCTGCTGGCAGGACAACAAATCACTATCACTGAATCCTCAACACCAGCAGCACCACCAGTGGGGTGTTGGAGCAAAAAAAAGGAGTGGACTACCCTACACTGGTGGATCCTTAACACCCCAGTGTAGTGTTGCGTGTGGCTTAGAGTGGGTTCACGCTGCAGCATAAATAAACTGAGACCCCGCTCTCTGACCCGTTTGCAGTGTCAGTTGCAGTTCGATCGCAGTCTTAAGCGAGAGATATTGTTTTACCAAGGGATAGGCCACTGGGCGTGTCTTAAGATAATATGATAGGGCACTGGTCACGCCCAACCGCCTATGCAATTATAGAATAAAACAAACGAGAACTTGTTAGGCAGAGGAATCAACTACGAACTTTGAATACACTTTTCTTGGCTTTTGCAAAAAAACTCCAGAAAATATTTGAGCATCTTCAGACCTTATAAATTCCAACCAATAAACATTAAAATTGTAGCACCTTAAATAGAGTTAACACTGGCTCTTTTTTCTACCCATTTTCATGTTGCAGCAAAAGTAATTTTTCTCCTGCCAATGCATTTTTTCTGCAAGGGAAGGGAAATGGGAAAAGCAAAGTAAATAGGAAAAAAATTGACACGCATTTTTCACCTTTTCCATCAGATTGGCATGGAAAAATAGAAAGTAAAAAGCAGACAGAGAGAAAGCGAAACGATTGAGCGATTGAGAGACTGGAGGGACTGTGCTTCCTGTTGTTCTGCTTGATTTCCTCCTTTTAGATGGAGCTCCGAGTTCGACTTTCGATTCTCACTTTGGTGTTTTGCATCGCAATCCGTTCGCTTCACTTTGTTGGGTGGAGGGGAGGAAAGTAGGATTTGAAGGAGCAGCAGGAGTTCCGCTAAGGAAAACTCTGCAGCATGCAGCATGTCGATGCCTTCTCGCTCGCGTTGCAGTCCCCCGTTTCTTGGTTGAAACTTTTATGCACTGTTTTTCCCTATTCCTTATCATTTTTGATTTATGTAACTGTTTTTATTATTTTCATATTGTTCGAGATGCTTTTGCAGCTACTGTGAGCCACGCTCACGCCCAAGCCCACGACCAAGCCCACGCCCATGCCCGTCTCTGATTGCTGAAATCACAAGAGTTTTTGCTTTTTGCAACATCTCCCATTCTCCTTCAGATCATTCTTTTTTCCCTCGTGTTTTTTACTTGTGTGTGCGTGTGGCTTGTGCCAAAAAATTCGTATTCCATTCCGGGTTCTGGGTTCTTGGTTCTTGGTTCTGGCCATGGCTGAAAAGTTTATGGCAGCAAGAAGATGAGAAACTGCCACAGAGAGAGAGAAAGAGTTGGGTTGGTTTAGTGCATGGCGTGCAAAGATTTCTTACGAGTTTTTGAAATTTGATTTTTGCTGTTTGTTGTGGAATTTGAAATGATTATGGGTAGCCCCGCCCACTCTATTTACCACCATCACTCCCAGCCACACACATTGGAAAGTTGCATTATGCGCTTTGTTGGTCAACAAGAATACTATTCAAGGGGGGGCGGGGCGGTGGCTGGGGGTTGCTAACTTTTACTCTACGCATGAATTATGCATGGCTGCGGCTGACACCGGACTCGGACTTGAAGTTCCGGATGGGGAGACCAAATCACTCCCAGAGCGAGAGAGCGAGAACTTCAAGTGTTTGTCGTATGCATTCTGTGAAATGCCAGTCATTTGGAAAATGTATGGCTAATGTCCCTCTTCTTCCGTAGCATCCGCAATTAGGCAAATCAGCCGTAAACACACATCGGACATGGAGAAATTGCATTGAAACTTTGATAAATAACCATGCAATCAGAACTGGACAGGACAGCAAAGGACAGAGCAGGACAGTAGTGTGTTCTGACAAACAATTTCGATGGAAATTCAATCAGGAAACGGTTTCTAGAACATTTGACGCATCCACTTGCTGCCTTTCCCTTTGAAAATTCAAATTTCACTCTCTCGCTCTCTCTCTCTCTCTCTCTCTCTCTCTCTCTTTTCTTTCTGTTGCATAAATGGAAACCTCAAAATGTACTTAACCCAGGCGTAAAAGTTTTTGGCTAAAAGGTTGAAATATTCGCAAGTGAAGAGAGAGGCGTTCGGAATGAATGACTGACTGCGGCATGAGCTGGGATGGAGGCAGAGGCATTCCAAGTGCTGGCAATTGTTGACATTCCTTAAAGTCAGCCACAAGCTTCGACAGCACACATCCAGCAACAGCCCAGCAACAGCCGCCTGCGTCTTTCACGGGCCCACACAATGAAATATTAATAAATTCCATTACCAAAGAAAACACACTCGAGTGCGCAGCAAAACATCAATGGCATTGGAATAGGAATCGGAATCGAGTTTGGGAGCACAGGAGGTGCACAGGCACAAGGAGTATCGTAGTGGAACTTCCAGGACAATCAGTGAAGGAGACGCCGATTCCGATTCTCTGTGATTCTCCATCTCCGTCTCTCGCTTCTCCGCTATTCTGTTGAAGCATTTCACTTTTGCCACGCAGACAATTTTCAATTGAAGTGGCATAGAGAGATGCGAACGGGGGGGACAGGGAAACGGGATACGGATAGGAATGGTGCTGGTGTTGGTGTTGGTGTTGGTGTTGGTGGTGGGGGGATGGGACTTTCCAATTCAATCTAGAAAATACATATAAAATGTATCGCATATATAGACATTTAGATGGCATTCAATGCACACTTACAATATTTTCTGTGTCGCATTTTGTTGTTGTCAAAGACTTTATTGACTATAAATAGAACGCGATAGATGTTGATGCTGATGATGATGATGATGAGGATAGATGATGCCTTAAAGCCTCCTTCCAATGCCGCTAAAAATGGTGTAAACTTTAATGCCCATTTTGGCCAAATTGCCACTTATCGGCGTAGGACAACTGCAGATTGGTATTAACAATAATATTTGATTTGGCAAATTAAATTCCCGTTCACCCACACACACAGCCAGCCACTGTGTACGCAGTTTTAGGCAAATTCGCATGTTAACAAGGCCAACACGAAAGGCAGAAGGTTCGCTCTGCTGCTGCCCCTCTGGTGTCTCTTCTCCTTTTTTGTGTAGGTCCTCTCCAGTGTTCTGGCCTGCTGGGCTCTCCTCTGCAATTAAATGCAAATGGCGTGTGAAAGCCAATTTTGAAAAGTACACAGACAAAATGTAAGTGCAAGGCACTCGCTTTCGCACAGCTAATTTGGCCCAGAGTGTAGGAGGCGAGGATGCCCTTCGACAATGCCGTTCACGTTGTGCTTGGCTGGCTTTCATTACTGGGCCAAAAGTCAGTGGGAGGCAAAGGTTCGGTTGATTACTTCCCATCTCCGAATAGACTGTCGACTGTCGACTGTTGGCTGTCGTCTGCCAGCAGCAGCCCTTGGCAATGGAATAGATACTCTTTAAGCTACATTTAATTGGAAACGAATACATAAGTATATTGAACATCAGTTTTGGGGTAAGGCATACAAGCTACAAAGCTTAGGGAAGAACCCAAATGGAAAACAGTTGCAGAATTATTTTCGTTTATTTTTAAAGGATGAATTTTGCTTTCAACTCTTTCTGCCATGGATAAATTAACATTTCATAGCGCGTTCTCATTCACTGCGCATACACATATTCAAATTAGGATCCACTTTTCACTATCACTTTCATTCGTGGCACAATTTGCATGGGCATAGCCTATCCTTTGTATATTTGGTTGACTTTAATTGCTCAAAAGCCAAGGGCAGTGGCAGTGGGCATGACAAAGGCCGTGCTGCTGTGCTGTGCCGTCTATTTGGAGTGGACTGGTTGGTCGCAATGGTAACCTTTTATTATAATTTCGGGCAGGACATGGATGTTGGATGTGCTCGAGCGGAAACCACTAAAAGTGGAAGGAGTAAAGGAAGAGTGCGGTCTCAATGGGTGGCTTGCTGGTGCGTGATTTCATTCATTTGACGATGACCCTAAACTAAAAGCCACAAAATACACAAAAACAAAACCAAACACACACACAAGAGTCAGCAGTTACGATCCATCTGCACGCCATCTCGAAGAGGGGTGGAAGGGGGAGGCACGTGGGAGTCATGTCAAAATCCGAAAGCCACAAAACAATTAAACAAAATTGCAAATTAGACCAAAAACTCACTTCCATTCGCCAAAAAGTTGACAGCCAGCAGGCCCACCCCCCGCACCTGCCCCGAAACAACAAGCAGAAGTACGATAAGGACTCGACCAGCCACGCCCCATTTGCCTGCTGTTGCTGTGGCTGTGGCTGCAGCAGTGAAATGTCAAACGGAAGGAAGTGTAGGAAATTGCCTATTTGCAATTGTAATTTATTCATTTTGCTTAATATGCCGTGAAGCGCAAGGCTTTTTTCGGCCCAGGCCCACGCCCAGGAATCCCCAGGACTCAGGATACGCCTCCAAACAATTGCACAAAACAATAATATTTCTCATATTTTGTTTGTTGCCTTTTGTTTCTTTGGCGGCGTGTTGGGGCCGGTCAATTGTTGCAATGGTTTGACTAATGACTGGCTGTCAAGGTCGTCGTGGGTGCTGCTCTCTGCTGTTGGGCTTTCAATTAGGAGTAGCGCTACATTTGCATAATTATCATTATCATAAAGTTTGACGAGGGATAACGAGCGTCAGTCGAGTGGGAAATTGTCCCAGCCAGGATTTTATCTGATGGATGTGGACTGTTTTGTGCTTTATGGGAATGCAAATAAAGCCTGGAATTGTCTTAAGATGGATTTTACGAGTAGCTACTGATTGGAGAAGTGATTTGTTTTCTGACTCAAATGATTGTAGATAGAACTGAAAGAAGCTAAAGATACTGGCAAATTTCCTTTGCTCTGTCCCTTGCCTTTGGCTAATTTCCTTCAACTAAAGTCTAATCAAGCAGCTGCTACCGCTACTTCCTCATTAATTCTCTTGTCTCTTTTACTATCGTCTTTTAACCCTAATCCTTCCAGCAGTTAGTCACAATTTGTCCAAGATCTTTGATTATTGAGATACAAAGCAGGAGGATACTTTCCTTGCCTTTGCTGACACTCATTCCCCTTTCAGCAGGATACTTTGCCTAATGGACTCTGCAGACTTCCCGTCAGGCGGAGCTTCATAGAGCAGCTATTTAGGCAGACCCCTGCGCTCACCTTGTGCTCGTCCCGCACCCAGAAATGGCCCATAGATTGCAGTTTTATGTCACAACATTCAAACAAATCGTTGGCCATTTAAAACGGTTTAAAAGCCATTGCTGCAGCCCGTAACAGCCACACGGTGGCATGAATCTCCTCCTCCCACCCAATGCTGCCACAAAAGACAACAGCCAGGCTCGGGGCTGTTGGCTGTTGCCTGTCGGCTGTGGGGCAGAGGAAACTCTGTTCCGTTCCTGGGGAATGACAATAAATGAGCGCCCATTTGCGTACGAGCATCGTCCCCATCCCAATGCCACTGAAGAGAGCGGCGTGGGAGAGTGGAAAAGCAGATGGAGTCTGATGTGGGGCGGTAGCTGGGGAAATTGTTTTGGCTGTCGAATTACGTAAACATTGTCATAAATGAAAAATTTAGCAGTCGACGAGGCGCAGTCGAGTCAAGCATTTCATTTGCTCTGGCAAATTTGTCAATCTCTGGCACCGTTTTTGCTCCGGCTCATGTCTCGTCTTTGGCTTTGGATCCACGGATCCTCAGACGCCGCCGGGCCTCATGTGAGCAGATTCCGTTGCCACTGTGTGGCTGCCACACAGTGGGTTTCCCCCAGCTAACTTTTGTTTAGTTTCCATCGCAGCAGACCAGCAAAAATTGTTTACTCTTCATGCAAGATAAGGTTGTATCAATTGTAGAAGATGTTTTGCCATGCAGATAATAATCATTTTCGGTGTAAAACATGCCACAGATTCTACGTTTTTCTCTCTAAAAGAAAATCTTTTGTTTCCGTAAACAAAAGATAACACGTGAAGGGTATCCAATGCTCAGCCTCACGCACGGTCTTCCTCTTCATTCCTTTTGCTGTTTTTAGGCCCTCTCGCTGTGCCGTCGCGTCGGTCCCGTGATGGAAGATGTCTGCGTCTGGCCTGCCTCGTCCTTTGCAGCAGGCGCGACATATTAATTATTCATTTCGATTTTGGTTTGCTACCAGCGGGATACAAAGAGAACTCTGAAAAAAAAACACCACAAAAACTGGATGAGAACTGTGTGGCAAGGACTCGGGAGCTGCTTGTGATTTATAAACACGCGCGTCGCTTTGGGTGATTTACTGCAAATTGCTTTATAATGTTATATACATTTGGCTCCCGATTTTGTTGTGGTTTCTTGTTTGTGTTGCCTGCCTGCCAGTAATTACAAGCGAAGGAAAGACTCAACTCGCAGGAAAAATGAATCATAATTTAGGGGCATTCCTAATCCAATGGATTAACTCGAAGGCCTAGGCCTAGGCCTAGGCATTCCATTCCATTACGTTGTTAACAGTTCAGAAATCAAAATGCTTACTTCCTCTCTTACATTTCCACCTTGGAAATTACCTCTATGCCACTGACCCTTCATTGAAGCTTATCATTAGACGAATCGCTTTGAATAATTAATGAGAACGATATTCTTGTGAAATCAATCATGTCTGAATTTGGTGTTTTGTGCTATTTATGCATGGAAAATATATGTTATATAAATTATTTAACGGATATCTTATCAAATGTTGCACAAATATTCATGGAAGATCGCCTCTGGCAATCACCTAAAATGTATTGTAACGCACAGCTTACACATTAATTTGTGCACCATTGAGAAATATCTTCAATTCAGATGTTCTCTACCATAAAGGCTTAAGTTTGCTAGGGGCTTACATGTTACTGCAGTTCGAACTTACTTGAATTCTCTGTTTGCTGAACAAATTCTTGTTTTAAACGATGTATTCTTTGATGCAATGCCTCTTTAGAATACACTCTTTAAAAGCGCCTTTTGTTTTATTCATGAAACACTCAAATTTAGCAGTAGTTATCGTTAAAGATTTGCTTCAACGACCCTCTGCCTATTACGAACACGGGGGATATTCCAGATACATACATTTTCATTTGCATTTGCATTGGCAAAGGATACTCCGAGTTATACACAAATATTTTTAATGATTATGATGAAGACGAGGAGGCCAAGGGTTGCAACTGGGGGAAGGAGGCTAAGGACTGCCACTGAGAGAAGGAAGCTAAGAGCTGGGGGGCTGTCTGGTTAGCAGCAATGGCGGAAGGAACCAGCAGCACTTTCACTGCAGCACGAGAGACACGTAAACCTAAAAGCAAATCTTTGTTTGATACCATTTACATTTACATGCGCATCTGTGAGTGTATATGTACATACATATTTCTGTATCTGTTTGTGTGCTGAATGTGTGCTGTATTTATGTAAATTCTGGCAGCTTTCTCTCTGTCTCTCTCTGGCTTTTTTCGGCAATGTTTGGCCCAGGCTTTCGTTTTCGTTTACTTTTTTATTGTATAAATTCTTCTCGTAGCTGAAAATTAGAAATGTTCCACACTGCGTTCAACTCCACTGACAGTGCGTGGCAAATTGCTTTCCAAAGTCTGAAGTCTGCCACAGAAACGCCGGGATAGTCAGTGTGCGGGCTTACCCTCTCTTGTTGTTGTTGTTGTAACCAATAGCTAACAATAATAGCAAAAAATTGCTGTCTGGCTGGCTGACTGCTTCTGCTGCCTGTTCGCTTCCGTTTCCGTTACAGTACATAACCCTCCCCCGCCGCTCCACCCACCAGGCAGATTCTTCTTTACAGTTGTACTCTTTAATTTGCATGAGCGGGAGAAATATGCATGCATTAGAATTATGAATCCCTCCTTCATTGGAATAATGGCAACGAGTGCCGGAACAATTTTTTCGAAATTTCCTTTCGGCTGCACGTGTGCACACATGGCGTATGCGCAATATGTGCCGCCCTGCTGCCATTATTATGACATTAAATGCCCAGGGAATCGATCATCATAGCGCGTTTCCACATTCAATATGAGCTTTTATGTGGCAGGCAGGCAGGCAAAGGCGCACTAAGCCTCGTGGCAGACAGGCAATTAACTTAATTACTGTTTAAAGTTATCAGCCCACCCGTCGCCAGTCGCTCAGGCGGCAGTCGCTTGTGAAATTTATGCAGAAAGCTAAAAAATAATTATATTTGGTAAATTAAATTCACAGAGTTTCGGCCAGAGATTGTGCACATGGCGGAGTTGAATGAAAAAATGAAAAACCAAAAATTGACCCTCGAGCAAAACGATGAACAGTGGAGAGGGACGTTTTCGGGGGGTAAAAGGTGGACTATGGAGTGCACATAAACGGAGAGAGTAGTGAGTCGAGAACTATTATAATACTGGAATTTATGCTCATCAAAAATAGTACTGTTGAAAGATTTAAATTTAGATTTGGTCTTTAGATTTTAGGAAACCTAAAACAGTTATATTTATGCCTTGAGCACTACGATAACCCATATATCCAGTATTCGAGGCTTTTCTGTTATTTGTTTTTGTTTTTTTCGTATTGGTTTTTCCTTAAAAAAATACATCCTCCCATTCCAGCACCTTGTTGTTCCACAATTCAATTTCTGTTGGTTTTGTAAATCAAATTTGTTTACTCGCAGAAATATGGAGCCACAAAATCAATGTCGATATTTCTGCATTTGATTGTTGCTTCAGTGTCAGAGATGCTTCAGAGATTTCTTTGTCCTTTGGTCGTGCCATCAGGTTCCACTGTAGATGCTGCCAATCATTATGCTGGCTGCATGGCTCGGCTCCATTATCGTTTTGCTCATTTCCGTTGTCGTTTTTGGATTTTGTTGCACAAAACGGTTGCTGCAGGAGACAGCCAATGAGTGCATTTGACTTTTAGGAAGCAGTTCTCTTGTCTTGCGGCAGCCCAGCAGTTCCCCCTAGCCCCCTAGCCACCATGCTGCCATGCCCCCATCCCTCATTTAGCCAGATTTGTCAGTTGCCATAACTTTCGCGTCAGTCCACTAACAGAATTCATTTTCTCCCTCTTTTCTGCTCTTTACAGGCCACAATTCGTGTAGAAGCGGAGGACTACGACGAGCCTGGCCATAAAACAGAGGCGGCAAATAGAAAAAGCCAAACGGCAAACGCCAAGCAGTAAGCAGCCATCCAGGCAGCCAGCGCCATCCAGGCTTTGTCTGTCCTGTCTGGGGCCCTGGCAATTGGCCAAGTTAATAGAGAAAGCCAGAGACAGAGCCGGGATGCCCGATAATGACGTTGTTGCAGCTGCAGCCGCTGCTTCTGCCAGCAACCCGATGATGATTCTGCTAACTTGGTTATTGCTGTCGGCATAGACACAAAAACACAGACCCAGAAGCAGAAACAGAAGCAGAAGCAGACGCAGGCACACAGCGAGAGACAACAAGAACAAAAAGATAAAGCTGCCACACCCACTCGACAGCAGGCCATCGTCCAGGCTCACTGCACTTCCGCATCTTGTTCCTGTCGCCGCCATCATCCAGGCATCGTGGCCATCGCCATGCCACTCCACAAGGCGCACAGCATCTGCGTGGCCAGGGTGCTGCTCCTCGTCGTGATTGTGATGAGCGGTAAGTACCCCCTAGGGGCAAAACTACGATTGGGTGGGCTTCGGCTTCCCCAAGTTAAGTTCCGCTTTATATTGTTGCCACAGTTAATTGTTGGGCATTTGTTTGTGCCTGCCTTTCC
Source organism: Drosophila subobscura (assembly GCF_008121235.1). Classification (NCBI taxonomy): domain Eukaryota; kingdom Metazoa; phylum Arthropoda; class Insecta; order Diptera; family Drosophilidae; genus Drosophila; species Drosophila subobscura. The sequence continues at coordinate 9,172,733 of NC_048532.1, forward strand.
ATGCCACATAATTGTCCGTTCCCGTTGCCGTTCCCACGCCCACGCCCATTCCCTTTTTTTGCATTTTCTGTGTGGACTGCATTTTCTTTCAATTAACAAAACTCTTCTCCGCTAAACAATTTATGGCCCGAAACAATATTGTGGACGTACATGCCTGTGGCCGAAAAGCCTTGGCCGAAATGAAAACTTAATTCTCCTCGAGACGCATCCATCAGAACACACACAAAAGTGTGTACTAAATAAATGAACAAATATGTGCGGGTGTGTGTGTGAGGAAAAACTCAATAAACTGTTGAAAGCTGAAGAGTTTTGGCAGGAAACTTAAATCGGCTTTCCTTTCAAATACTTTTACGCTGCCTGAGCAGCCACTGCATTGGGGAATAGTTTTTCTTCTACTTGTTGTATTTTTTGTTGTTTTCTTTTCCTGCGGAAAAACATGTTTTATCTAAAAGCTATTTCGTATGAAGCTGTTTCTCGAGGAGAAGCCACTTTTGGCGAAAAGAAAAACACTCAACAAGTTGTCCGCCCAGTCGCACACATCCATATGGTTTATCATCCCTTAGGAGGCAGCTCGAAAAGCTTTCAAAATGCTGGCAGCTGCATCAACTGCAGGCCTGGCCTCGTACCTAATTGGCCTTTGAGCGCAAATTTGCTTTGACTTGCGGTCAATGACAATATACTCTATTTTATTTAAACATTTGTGCAGCAGGCGTGCGGATCAATCATGTAGAAAATAGAACAAATTAGGAATACGACACGTGCGTCAGCAGATTAAAACAATTTAATTCAGAGGAATGAAGGCCATTGCCAAACCCAAATTCTAATTTAATAATCAATTGTCACATGCACCGAGAGAGAGAGAGAGAGATAGGAAGAGAGAGAGAGAGCCCTTAATGTATTTGATTTATTTTTAAAGCTTTGAGAATTTATTGCAGCAATGCCAACAAATAACTGTTGGGAAAAGGGCTGAGCTGGGGTGGGGAAGCCATAGCACAATTCAAAAAGTGCTCGAATTAATTGCATTTTCGGTGCAGCAAATACATACCGAATCGAATGAAACATGAGCAAAAAAACACACAAATAACAATAAAAAACACAGGCTACAAAAAAAGGGAGCTACAAAAAATAGGAGGGGCAGTGTGGGACTGCCAGGAAGAGGATCGACAGCGAGGACATATTTCAAAATTCAATTAAAATAAAACAAAAAGGCGGCAACTTGTGACAGCAACAACGACGACAGCAACGATAGCGACACTATGCAATTTCCGCTTAGGGCGTGCCACTGCCACTGCCAGCCAGGTGGGCGTAAAAATAATTAAACCTCGCCCAAATAAACATTGACGACAATGCCAAAGCGATGGCGCCCCAGCGGCTCTCCGAACTATACTCTTCAAACCTGCCACAGCAGCTGCCGCCGCAGCACACAGAACACAGAGCCCAACGCAAACTAGAGAGGAAAACTATTGTTTCGCTGGACAGAGATTGTGGATACTCTTTCACATTGATTATTCTGTGAGGTAGATATGGGATAAAGAATTCCGTTAACAATTTATTGAGGGATTAGAAAGGTTCGTTGATCCTTTTTAATTGTTAAATTATCAGGGTTGAAAATATTACTACCCTTTTGCAGAGAAGTGTATAAAAACAAATCATATAAGCCGAAATTTTTTTAGTGATTTTTCGGCTTGACATTTGGCGCGTGCTGACTTCTGCATGACTTCGACATACACAACAATTTCAATTGAATTACGCCAATATGTCGATGGAAAATTAGTTGACTTAACGACGGTAAAAACCTTAACTTCTTGGCCTTATCAAAAGCCAAAAACAATAGGTAAGCACATGGAAGATTCTGGAAAAAAACGAGTCTCGTTGCCTTTTCGTATAACGTAGATAGATGGATTGATAGGGATAATCCCTTAATCCCTCCCGATACATTGTCTCGATGGCTTTTATATTTTTAGCAAGAGTTTAGCCACAAATAAACCTCCCGACAATAGGCTGCGACAAGAGGAGTTAGCATCGCTTTCGCTTAGAATCGAACTAATCGCTTCACGCTCGATCAATCCAGCCGTCAATCAATCAATCAGTTTTGCCTGTGCCCCGCCAATTCTTTCTAAGTGCATTTGCGTGTTCTGTGGCATCGAATTGGGCACCTGCTAGTGGGGCATGGCCACGGCTCTCTATTTTCCATATTCGTATTTGTAGAAATCTGCCGGAAACAGTTCAGCATCGCCGAAATGTGTGTGTGTGTGTATGGAGCCTCTCCTTTTTTTCTTTTTTGGGAACTAATCAATTATTTCCCTTTGCGCGCATTCAATGTTTTGCCAATTTAAATATTGATTATGATTGATTTAGTGGAAAAGGCCGCCGTATTTATTTAGCTTTGACCCACGTCTCGCTGGGGTTCATTTTGTCCATTGGGGCCCAGCACTTCAAATCAGTCGCAATTCCGTTTCCAATTTCCAATTTCGAAGCGTTGCAAATTATACCAAAAAGTAGAATTTACGATGGCAGTCGTCGGTGGTGGTGGTGGCGGTGGTGCAAGTGCCACACTTCATAAAAGTAATTGCCTCACATGTTTTAATATGAATATTTTCGACACTGGTCCGGTGCATAGGAATTGCATGTGCTCTCGTGAATAATATTTGAGGAAAACTTTCGGTCTGTGTTTGCTTTTGCCTTTGCCGTTGGAGCAAACGAAAAAAAATAAATCAAATAAATAAATGCATTGGCCCGAAAGAACGCAGGCAGAATGCCAGTGGAAGGGGAAGGAGCGGAAACGAGGAATGATGGCGTTTGGCCACTGGTCAAATATTTGCAACAAACTTTGCGTTCTGGCCAAGTCATTGAACGGCTGGCAGGGCCAACAACTCAAACAGAACATGGAAACACACACAAAAGCTGAAGCAGAAGCAGGAGCACGTGGAGGAGAAGCATCAGCATCAGCAGGACGAGGAGGAGGAGGAGTACGTTGAAGGAGGATCTACCAGAGTAGCGTTTCTCTCTCGCAGAAACTTGGCAACGTGCACCTGGCCATAAAAAAAACAAGGCGAAGCGTAGAAGGAGGGGGACCCACGTAGGTAATTGAGTATGAATGGGGAATGTGTCGAAAGCGTTTTGTGATATTTGCCAAACAAAATGGCCCACGGCTCCTCCAGACAAGGCACAAGCAAAATAGCTGGAAAATGAATTCGATACATTATCATGACGTCAAGTCGTGCGTGGTCCTCGTCCTCGTTCTGTATCCTGTGCCCAGGCCCATCTCTCGGAACTTCAAGCGACTGGCGAAAAGTATAAATTACATCCAATGCCGGGGCCTGCTATCGACGGGCATCAGGGCCATTTCTTATGCGAAACACCTGCAGCTCACAAGGAGAGCCCGGGACCAGCAGTCCAGGGTCTACGACCAGTCGTCAGGATACACACACACACACACACACATAGGCTCACTCACTCTGCCAGAGGACTGTAAGACCGGCTGGCATGGCATGGCAGGGCAGGGCATGGCATAGCAAATGTGGCGCATAAATGAATTACCAATGAACCGCATGGTTCACGTTTTCAATTTGAAAGGCTGGGCGCTAATTTTTGGGGAGGAGTTTGGCTCCGCCCTTCTAGAACAAAGGCTGAATAACCATTTGACAGATGTGCTGCACAGAAGTTCGGGGGCCCAGAAGTACAGTAGAACCCAAGAAAAGTGTTTTGTTCTAGTTTGAAACATTCAATATTTAGTCGAAAATCATCATTCAACTGATACTTAAACTAATAGAATAGATATATGTCCCACCTAGGGAGGTTCTACTGTACAAAGTAGAAGAGGAAATGGGAGCTAGAGACAGAGAACGTGAGAACAAATCGACAGCCTACATAAAAGCGCAATTTGCGCAATTCCAACGTCAAATTCCATTTGATTACAACACGTTGACGAGGACACACGCATGGGGCATCGCATCTTTCCTACACAACCATTGAGATCCATCCATGACAAGGAGAAGACGACACTCTGTGCGACACTCCACTCCACTCTGTAGTCTGCAGTCCGCACTCCGCACTCCAAGTAAAAGCAATTTCACTAAATCTGCAATTGTTATGTCGCCTGCTAAACAACTCACTTGCCTGCCAAAAAGACCCACTCCCCGACACTTGCCTCGTGTGTGTTGTCCTTGTGTTTCTGTTCCATTTCATGGGGCAAACATTCTCGCACGTCAAATATTTATACATATAGTACCTACATATATTGCAGTGCCATTTTGCTATTGCTCTTTCGTTTCTACGATTTGGGTATTGATTAAGCGGCCATTGGGGGGAAGTGGGAGTAGCATTCCTGTCCCGCCTCAATTACTGCATCAGTTTATGGTCCACACATGTGGGAGAGAGAATCCTGTCTGGCCCCTGCCCTGGTTTTAACAGCCTTTTTATGTATCCCGTATATATATAGATTGTTAACGGGGGAAGGAGCTGAAGTGAGGCACGAAGGAGCGTATAAATCATGCAAACGACTTGATGGCGTCTATTAGTCCCCTGTTTATAGGTCTAGTTAAACTTTACGGTGAGCAGCAATTAAACATAACGTGCGTTGGGGCTACTGCTGAATGCCCCAAGAAAAGGACAACAAAAAGGTTGGCCCACATAAAAAAACAAAAGGACCCTCCAGGAAACAATGTGAAAGGGCCAGAAATAACATAAAAAACTAATCAATTTAATCAATAGAAGGAGAACCGATAGATAGATGGTTTTTTCCCCAGTGTAAATTTGATGAGCAGTGATTACGGCCCACGCACACACACACGTAGGTGGGGTTGAGGGGAAATTGTGTATATTTTGGGGCTGCCTGCCGCTACGTGAGGGAAAACACACATCCAAAAACAACAACGAAACTTTTGAAAGGGGGGTGTGTGGAAACTGAATCTTCGACATCCTTTGCTGCTGTCTGGATTCCCACGAGTGCACTTTACACGCTGCCTCATGAGGCGCACTTGTGCGGCAGGGCAGGCAGCGTCCAACACAACAATTGAGAATTTATTCATTGAACTTTCAATGGTTTGAGTCCTCGGAGTTCTCCTCTCATTTAGGCCTGTTAAACGAGAAGAATTTCCGTGGCAATACAAACAATTTCCGCAACTAAAACAGTCGATGATGTGGCTGACTGACTCACGGGTCTTGCCATTTATGGTTGGTTCTCCCTGTGCCGGTGCGTGTGCCCCAGAGTTTGCGTCTCTGTAGATTTATTGATGAATTTCATTTTATTTAATTTCATTCGAGCGTTGGCCAGCACGCTTCAAATTGCTTTATTTCAAGCGAGCAGCCAAACCAGTGCCTGTACCAACTTTGTGGCTGTTTGCTTTTCATTCGCTCCTGTTTTTCCGCCCCTGTTTTCCCAGACATTTATATTGCTTCGTGTCGGCCTTTCCGCACACACACACGCGGCAGAGAAGAACGTTGCTGGCATCTAAAGTGGCTGCGATTAGTTTGCTAATGTTGTAATTTCATCATTGGCGGGGCACTGGGACCTGACTCTCTGGATACAGGCTGCGGCTGTGGCTGTGGCTATGGCTATGGCTATGGGGCAGCCACTCAACGCAACGGCAACGCAACGGCAGCGTACGCTTGGCGCTTAGCTAAACATCATCCAGGTACTTGACAGCCGAGGCAGACCACACATTTTGCTGACTATTGTGCCCACCCACAGGCAACGAAACAAGCAACCAACCAGCCACCCAATCTTCTGCCTTTTGGCCAACATTTTTGCTGAGTTGTGTTGGCCGCTGCTTGCCTGCTCGTTCGCTCTCAAGTTTTGTCGATTCATTGAAGTGAGTGGCTTTTTATTTGTGCGGCAGAGTGAGAGAGTGTGAGAGAGAGAGAGAAATGGCAAACACATTTTCTGCCATCGCTTTTCCAATCCAATATTCAATCCTATGCTACGCTCGCTCGCTCTTTTCCCTTTCGTACTATTGAAAAGGAAATGAACTCATAAAAAGTAATTTGGCCATAATGCTTTTGGCCGAGTTAGTTACTTAATTTGCAGTTGCAAATAAAGTTTCGCTTTATTAATTTTGATGTCGAGTGCTGGGCTGTTATTATTGTTCGTTCCGCTTGCCACTTGATAAACTTGCAGCTCAGCATCCAAAAGTTATGGCCAGCTAAAAGTTGCACGGGCACAAAAAAACCCCACCAAAAATTGTTAACAACAAAATGTTGTAAATTTCATTTGAAATTGAATTGAATTGAATTAATGCTTGTGTGGATTTATTTTTCGGTGCCTGGAGGATGTAATTTATACAGAACGTGGCACACAGCACCCCACATCGTGCCTGCACTCCCCCTTCATACATCTCGATATGCCGCCTGCCTGCAGCATTTCCAATTGAATTTCTTAAGTTGATATTTTTTTATATACATATATTGGGAAAATTCAATTAGATGGCAAATATTTGCACAGGTGTCTGTCTCCGTGTCTGTCTCTCTCCCTCTCTGCCTATCCCAGCCATAATTCGTAATTTTTTATTTAACCAAGCCAGAAAACTCAATGGCTCAAAGGTTCTTCTCTGCCGTCAATCGTTGCCGGGTAAGGAAGTTCCCGGTAAACTTTATTGTTTTTCTTGTGTCTGACTTTTGCCACTGGAAATTGCAAATATAATGAAATTTGTTCCGTTCTGCCGGCTGTAATTGTAATTGGTCTGCAGCAACAGAAATGGTGGAAGCAGTGGAAGTGGCAGCATCTGCAGTGCCAGTATTTTCCTTGAGGCGCACCTTTAAACGAAGTGGAAATCATAAATAGAAGGGGGAAGGAAACGCGCAGAGTGCAAATAAATAAATAAACAAATAAAAATACGGAAATGGAATTTCCTCGAAAAATGAGAACTGGACTCTGGACTCTAGACTCTTCTTTGAGTTTCAATCATTGTTGTTCTTGCCCCTGCAGTGCTGCTTGAGTGCTGCTTCGTTGAAACTAAATTTATGGCACAGTCCTTTCACATTGATATCCCGAAAAAGTCCTTGTGCTTTGAGATATTTTTGAGTGGCGTGGCGCTCTGACTACATCGTGTCGATGGGCGGAGAAAAGTGTCCAAGGCAAAGTTCGCTGCCAACAGAGCCAACAGCGTGAACTGACAGCGGGGAATGAAGTTGTCGGGTTGTGAGTGCCCTTTGTGCCACAAGTTCTTTGCATCTAATGCTTGGCACTCTCCTCTACCCTCTCCTGCCCTGCCCACTCAAACTACTTGCAACTCACACACAAACAATGCATTTCCGCTAATGGCAGGCAGCAGGACTCCCATTTTGGCCCTGCTTAACTTGTTTTTCTGCCCTTTTCGGGAGAGGTGTTTTCGTGGAAATGCTGTAAAGCGGCAATTTCCTGTTTAATTACTGAAAATTGAGAGATTCAATGTATTTGATTGGGGCTTAAATATCAAAGAATAGTAATTTTTCTATTAACTTTAAAGTTTCTGCGGATAATTGAAAGAGCTCCTTAGCTATCCTTTCCTTCCTCTATTCAGAAATATTCTTTTAGTTTACAGTAAAGTTTTCCAAGTTTTTTCTATAATTGAATAACGCTTTGATTCAAGTATCGCTTTCAACGATTTAATTATTTTAAAACTTCTCTTGACTTTATTTATTCTGATATTCCGCTATATTTGCAATCTGATTCCCTTTCCGTTTCTGTTTGTGCCATCCCCAGCTTCATTTCCATTTGCCATTCGCCTGTTGCCGTTTGCTTTGAACGTTGTTGTCACACGCTCTGCTTTATTGCATTAGTTTTCCCTTTGAGACATTATTTTTTCTTACCTTAATGATTTTCCGCTGCATTCGTCAGCGAGGAGGAGAATGGGAAGTCATCCAGGGTGGATGATGTTTCCTCTTTGCCCTTCTATTTCCATCATTCCCATTGAATTTCTGTGGAAATATTTATGTTAACTTAAAAATAGTCGTCCTCTCCCGCTCTCTTTATCTCTGGATGATTGTTGCAGTTTGTGGATTTTATTATTGTTGTTGCGAGTTCTATTTCTATTGCCATTGCCATTGCTGCTGCTGTTTGTCATTTGAATCTTTGAAATAAGTTGAGAGATTCACAGAAAGTCAGCAGCCATTTCCCGACTGCTGCTGCTGATGTTTCTGTTGTTCTGGCGAAAGCAGAAATAAATTCAATTCTTATTTTTGGTTTTTCCATTTAGCCGACCATCCTCCATCTACCCCAAACCATTCTATGCGCTGTCCCTCCATCTGTCTGACTGTTTTTCATGCGGATTCAATGAACCATAAATTTGAAAGTGCCGCACAGCTAGACGGGACGGCGACACCGTCAGACGTCTGACAGCGAAAAGGGCACGGATAAACACCCGAAAATAAACCGAAAACTGTTCTGAAAAAAAAACAAAACTCAACAAAAAGTTTAAAGTTTTCCACCGAAAGTATATTTTACATTTGCGATGATCGTTTACCTGCTGACGGCAGCAATCGTCTGTGGATTAGCTGCAGGGGCTGTGCAGGTGGTGCAGGCAACAGGGGAACTTGCAACAATTTGAACGTGATTATTCCACAGTGCTGCCATAAAAATAAGTTTCAATGGACGGGCCTTGGGATGGGGAAACCATTTTACTCAATGATGTCTCCATGTCGCTCGTTCTCTTTGAGTCTCTGTGTGTGTGTGTGTGTGTGTGTGTGTGTGTGTGTGTGTGTGTGTCTGTGCCTTCGAGTCCCTTTTCTCTGAATGTCTATCACTGTTATCTGGCAAACAATTTTATGCTTCCGCCTGAGCGACAAACAATGGAGCGTAAATATCCCAAAAGCGGTACCGAGGCGGCCCAAAACGAATGAAAGAAAATACAATTCTATGAAAATGCCTCATATAAATGTGCAAATGAAGGAGTGAATGAATGAATGAGTGAGTAGATGGTAGAGGCAGAGGCTCTGATGCATGCATGTCCGGTGCAAACAAGGCGCAAGCATTGTCTTCACATGCATAATAGAAGAGAACACACACGAAGACGAGTGTAAATGCAGGCAGAAAGCGGGGATTAGACTCAGCTAATACCGTGTAGACAATCGACCGACCTTTGGCAAACAAAGCGACACCCAATTGAACACGAAAATCTCTGTGTGTTTGCTTCCAACAGCTTTGTCTCGCTTATCCGCCTGATATCCCTACTCAAAGCCAGAGCTAAAGACTGGATAGGGATTGAAAGGGCACCCCAAGGACCCTGGAACGCTCTCTCTCTCTCTAGCAGGCCAAAGTGGAGCAACAACCAAGAAACGAAACCAACCGCTGTCAGTGTAGTTGATAAGATTTGGATTTGTCTGCAGCATTTATTGTCCGCCCGCTCTTTCACTGTTGTTGAGCAATTTTTCTTTTGGATTTCCACTTTGTTTGGTTGGCCAGTGAAATGCTTTTTGCACAATTGTCATCATCATGACCCTCATACAGACACGCACACTTCTGCACATTGAGTATCTGTGTGTGTGTGTGTGTGTGTGTGTGGGCGAAGATAAAGCAATGTCAACAGCCGTGGCCCACTATTCAGTGCTCTGTGCTGTTCGGTTCTTTGTAGGTGTTAGTCAAAGCTGTTTTGCATACTTTGCGGCCCTCTGACATTGGCAAATATTTGTCCCTTTTTTCGGTTCGAAGAAGGCAGGACGCAGGACGTAGGACCTGCAAGAAAATAAGCGATAAATAAATACAATTTGCCTGGTCTCTTTATTTGCATTTAAGATCGCCCAGATAGAACACGCAAATGATGGTCTAGGCCTGGGCCTGAGCCGAAACCAAAAGCGATTCGAGGCAATTTCGAAGGGCAAACTACTGAAAAATTATGTGCGGCGAGACGATTTTTTATGGCTAAGGCCGAATTTTTTAAATTCGCATAAATTCAACGATCCCCAGCCCGGCTCGCAAATGGCAGTAGAATGGCCTCGCAGGGTTCGACAGCGAGAGGGTGGTAGGAAGGGAGGGAGGAGAGCTGGAGGAGACTTAGACAAGTCCTAGGGCTTAAGCGTTCCCTCTAATTTGCTTTGACATCCGACATGTGTTGAAGGCTTTGTCTTTGTGCGTTCGCGATTCCCGGGAAAACCAAATCCAACAGTGCGCAAACCTGAAGAGCAACGATGATGGGGCTGGAGGCTGCTGGCAGAGCACCCTGGTACCCTGGCTCTGGCTCGAGATGGTAACACGAGTTGCTGCAATGGCACTGGCTATGACGATGACGAGTGCCGTGGCAGTTGGGCTTAGACAAGCTTTTAATTAATTTCAGTTCGCGATGACTGCATTTGCTTTGTGTTCCAGCCAACCAGCCAACCAGCCAGTCAGTCAGCAGCAGCAGGGCATGGCATGTGATGGTATGTGCGAATCTCCCTCTCTCTGTAACCTTTGCCACCATCAGCCACAGGCTGCCATCAAAGTTATGCGGAACAAACTTGAGCAATTGTTGCACGGCGCATTGTATTGTTTGCTTTCCACTAATTCAATTTGAATGCTGCAGCCAAAACCCCAAAAATACTAGCTGGATAAACATTTAGCTCTGACATTCAAACATATTGATGCAATTGGAGCCAATTTGCAAAGTTTATTGAAAAATGCAATATAAAAATGTGGCAACAGCGAGCTGTGACATCAAATGACTGAGAAATATTTTCCACGGGCAAACAGAAATTCATTGAATAGTGTCCAGAGAATTTCAAAGCTATCTGTTGAATGGAGGCATTTTCTTTTCTGTTTGTTGTGCACTGGGAAATGCCATCGAATTGTGAAGATAGCTAAAAATGTTATTAAACTTTAATGAAATCATCGTACACACTTTATATTCCACATTGGGCTTAATTTCTCTACTCTCTCTATCCCTTCTAAATATCTACACAATTCCTTAATACAAACTCAAACTAAATGAACAATTTTCCACAACGCCCCCTGCACTCTGCTCGTTGAGCGTTGGGCGAAGTTTCAGTTGACTTGTCGAGCGCTGGTTTGAGGATGAGCCCAGGAAGTTTAGTCATCATTCCATGCCATAACTGAGGGAAAACTGAGGGCAACTTTTGTTGCTTATTTCCATATTTAAAACTTACCAAAGGAGTACGGTTTCCCCTTGTTTGTAACCGCTTCGGTCTTGCCTTCATAATAATCTTGTGATTTTCCACCAGGGCGGAGGAGCGGGGGCTTCCACATCTTCTTTATTTTGGGATGATGTGCAATGCAAATCGTATGCAATGTGCAAATTTTCTGAGTTGCAACAACTTGAGCTTTACCCACTCTCTCTCGCTCTCCCGCTCTCGCTCACTCTGTACTCCCCCAGGAAGTGTTTGACTTGCGAGCGTTGGCATATTGTCTTACCTCTGCCCATATTTTATTTTATTGCATTATACTCGTATTTTGTTTGCCTTCCGCCCGAGCAAGCTGCCTCGGAACAGCTGCTGCTGCTGCCGCTGCTGCGGCTGCTCCTCGTTACGTTTCGGTTAAGTTTTTGCTTACTTAAGTCTTCTGTTGCCTGTTGCCTGTTGATGTCAGTTTCCGGTTGGGTTGGGACTGTGTTTGTCTCCCCATCCGCCATCAATCGCTCTCCCGGCTATTGCTTTTATGGCTGCCGTGGCGTATGCGCAATATGGTGCCCCGCTCACAACATTGCCAATTCATTTTCGCATCGTCTTTTGGGCCACACAACAATGGGCGATCGCCATGGACGGTCTCTGGCATATTCTTGGCATATTCTCATGCATATAGAACGCCAGCATGCAGCATTAAATATGTGCCACTAGAAATTGTTCAAAGGTAACAATGGGCGGTGGTTTCAGGGCAACGGAGGGAACTAGTTGGGCAAGCTGCAGGGTTTTCCGCAAACAGGGTGAGGGAGTGGACGGAGGGCGCATCGCGGACGCGTTGACAACGCCAATACAGGTGCACACAATGCAATCGAGTGACATGCAAATGCTTTCAACAACAATTGCAATTCATGCAGAGCACACACACAGACATACCTATCATACACACACACAGATGCATATCTCTGCAGTATCTGTGTGAGGTGGAGAATGACAAGCAGTCGTTGTCGTCGTCTCACGTTTCGTTTCATTTTTGAATGTCGATTTTTCGAGCATTCTCCTCTGCATTCTCCCATTTTTTTGTTTTGTTTTTTGCTCTGTGTGCTGGGTGTGGCTTGCCTTTTTTTGAAATGCAGGGTAGCAAGAGCATGATGAGACTGTGGCAGAGATTTACTCTTTGATTTGCTCTTGAGGCAGCCTTTAGTATTCTCTCCTCAGCCATCGATTTATGATACTTGCCTTATCCTTACCATGGTATGGACCATTCGACTCCCTGCCATTGTTTTCGAGCATTTAAAATGCTCTGCCACATGGCACTGGTGCACACACTGGCCAAAGATGCCGATGACTCTAAATGCCACGACGACAGGAGGGAAACTTTTGTGGCTGAAAAACTGTTTTTGTTTTGCAAACCGGCGAACAAGGAGAACCAATGACGACCACAGCCAGGTTGCTCCATGCTGCATGCTGCTGATGCTGGCGTTTTGTTTTTACCACCTGCTGTGTCATTCCCGCCTCTCCCCACTCTTGGCACTCTCTTTTCACACACTTATGCTTTCGCACTCGAATATGCGATGCACCACAAAATTGCAATTTCCACTAAGATTGATGAAAAACGTTTCCAGAGCCACGCCTCCGCTGCCGCCGCTTCAGCCACAGCCACAGCCAGGTATGATGTGGGGGCTTCACCTGTTCAACTGTTCCCACTGTTCACCTGTGCGACGACTGTTCGCTGGCTGCCAAATCATGTCATCAATTGAATTTCAAACGATTATTCTTGCACGTTCCAAAATCGCAGCAAAAATATTTGCCACGCCAGCCGTGCGCGCTGTCAGCGTTCTGTGCGAGTATTCGTATTCGTTTTGCTGGAATCTCTGTGAATCTCCTGTATCTGTAGCTATGTGTGTGCAGGAAGAATATACACACACATACCTGGATCTGTGTGCTTGCGTGTGGTTTGCATATCATCCACGAGCTTCGCATTTGCCATCGTCACAATACGTTTCGATTACGCATTCAAATCAAATTGTTGTCCTCGAGGTCGCAGCGAAAAGCAATGAAAATGTGAGTGAAACGCCTACAGGATCTGCCACCTCTCTGGATAGATTGATGGTTTGCAGCGATTCCCATTCCCATTCCCTTCATCCTTCATATTTTTACCTATACTTTTTGCATGTAATCCTGGAAAGTGCATTCAGGGAAAATTCACATTCTGCAGGTAGCTCAAAAATCATCAGCAGGAAAGCAGCAGCAGCAGGAGAAGCAGGAGAAGCCGTAGGAAAAGTGTGGCTTGACTGCGGAGTACATATTTCTGGGAAAACTTAATTTAATGCAATTGCAAATGCATATTTTCGGTTGAGGCAAGGCGTTGTGGCAGGCAGGAAGTCAGCATGACAGCAACTAAATATTGTATACAAACTGTTCTGCAATTTGCTGATATTAATCTTTCAAATAAATTTCTCGAAGCACTCAAACGTAAAATGCCTGCACCCTGGACCTGGAGCTGGATCTGCTCCAACCTGTTCCTCCTGCCGGTCCTCCGCGGCTGCTGCTACTGCTGCTCAAATATTTAATGAATATTAGTTTTCTTCTAGAGCAGCGCTGCCTAGGTCTATATATTTACGAGTGAAACATGCCTGGGGGTCTTTTTTTAGGTCTGTTCCCTTCCGTTTCATTCTGGACTGCTCTTTCGCTTAGGTTTTCGCCATTTGCGGCTGTGTATTTGCCAAACTGTAGCTGGAGTTGGAGGTGTAGTGGAGGTGCGAGGTTAACGAGCTGCCTCGAGCCCCAAAACAGCGTGAAATGAGCAAATTTATATGCCTAATTTTTGTACTCAGTAGACGTACAGTGACAGGGGTATATTCAACAGCCAGAAGGTAGCCAAAACCAGGCTAAAGTCAGGCCAAAGTATCTCATAGTCGCAATATGATATCAGGTCTTTCTTAATTCTTGTCATTTAACTTGTCGCTTAGATAAAACGTCTGAAAATTGAGATGTTTATGAGTCCCAAAGTCAGTTGAAGAAAGCAAATTCCATAGCCCAAAACCGTAACCGACACCAACCGAAGGGAGATCTGAAAAGCAACAGCAGCAGCAGCATGCGGTGGTCTTCTGCTTCATTGTGGTCACAATTCCAATGCAGTCCAGTCTCTGCAGGATAATTGGAATGCGAATCTTATAAACGCCACAGAATAGCAGAAGCAGCAGAAGCAACGGCAGCCTTACAGCTGTAAATAATTAGTATATTCAATTACAAGTTCATAACTCACCGAACAATCCTGCCACGCTGCACAGAGCCCAGTTAGCCATGTTTGCTGGCATCCTTGCAATTAGTTGCGCGCCCCGAAATGCATCTTGATTAAGCGCCGATTACACGTGTTCCACAATGTGGGGTCTTGTTATGGCAGCTGACAGCTGTTCCACGTTGTTAAGACAGCCACGGCCACCGACTCCAGGGACTTGCAGTCAGCTCTGGGCGTATGTGGTTGATTGGCTTAAGCCGCAAATGGAAACTACACACACAGAGTACACGTCTCTATCTATTGACTGACTAGCTGCTAATGAATTAACAATGAGAATTAGACAATTGCAGTTCGTGTGTGTGTATCTGTGTGTTCAACTTTAAATTCAATTGAAGCCATTTAGGCGGATGGCACGTAAGAGTCTTTTCCGTATATTGTTCGCATGGAGAATGCATGGGAATAAAATCTACATTTTCACAGATGTCAAATCACAAAAATAGATTGAATCCTTTTTGCCTTTTGACTAGAAATACAATTTATTTTCGCCACAAACACAATTCCAAATTGAATTCCAATTGCTGCTGCACACAATGAGTGGGAGTGCGAGTGCGAGTATAAGCCTCAGAGTTCGAGGCTTCAGAGTTCAAAGTTTCACTAAATGCTGTTGGTATTTCGGAAAATATTGAAATGTATTTGCTGGCTGGAGCACAATGCATAGTTATGTTCGATTTGAGGCAAATCCTCGGCACACAATTGAACACGCAATTCAACCGAAATTAAGCGTTTATCCTGTGATAATGGATGGAGCTGCTCACAAATTAAAATCATATTTTCACCCCAAAAACTAAAGAATTGTACCTACAAATTTAAGGCACAAAATTTAATTAAAGCTAAGGAGAAAATTTAATTTCCAAACGCACCACAGGGCAAATATTTTCCTGTTTGAGCGCCTAGTTTTTGCAATTTGCCTCAAAAGAAAGCGAAAATTGTTGTCAGAACCTGAAATATAAGTCAAATATTTATTTGATACTTGTACTCGAAGGACCCACTCTGGCACGACTCTGGGTCCCTGAGCTGCTCAAGTTCCTTTGTTGTCGCTATTTGTTAACTCGCAGCTAGAGCTAGAGACAAGGAGGGACATTCGAGAGATGGAATTTTCATAAAATATGCAGCTAATTACGTGTAAGTTACTTATGCCCCATCCAACTACTTAGGAGCTGCCACTCGAGGAGGAGCTTACGCTTAGCCATGTCGCCCGCGCGCAGGAGAACAACTCGAGACAAGACATTGCCAGTGGCTGTGCCAGTGCCCTATAACACAATTTAATTACTGAAAAAATCACAGCTGCCATGAAAAGGGGAAGGGAGGGTGAAAAATACTCCATGTCAAATGGAGCGGAGCGGCAATAGTGCGTAAATCTCGGTGCCTTAAGTGGCAAGCAGCAGCAGGAGCTTCTAACCCCAATTGACAATGACATTTTGCCGTCATTATTGCGCCCCACCCTGAACAGGAACAGGGGCAATGGCAGTAACAGGAGCTGATGCCGAGAGCTGTATCTGTAGATGGTGCAAAAAAAGCATTTTCCCGCTTTTCCGAGCGACATTGTGTTTTTGCTGGATGTTGACTCGTTGTGTGCGCAATTACAGAAATTAGCTTTCGTTTTTAATTTATTAGCGCCATTGTGCGTACGCGTAATGGCGACAGGGAGACAGAGAGACAGGCGACAACCTAGCGAAGGTCTCGGTCCCCGTCTCCGTCTCCGTTTCCCCAATATCTGCTGGGGAGTCAGTCTCTCCTCTAGGAGAGATCTCTCCCATTTGCCGCTACAGGCCCCATCCTAACGTATGGCAAGACAAATGCTTTTGGCTGCTGCCGGGGCAAATTAATGTGCATATAACTTACGCCTTTAGTCGAATGCAAGGGGAGAAGGAGGAGGTGTAACAGAGTCCTGGAGAGTGGAGTGAAGTGGGTTGGCTGGGCATGGGAATTGGGTGGGGGCAGGAGCAGGAGCAGGCCATTAAGATTGCAGCATTTGTTTGCCTTTCCCTGAGATGGTATGGGCTGGGAGCGGGCCCAGTTTCATGCATTTTAAAGCAGAAAAGTTTTCCAGATCGGTCCCCTTTCCACCCAGCCAGCCATCCAAGGCCTGGCCAATGAAGTGTGTGCAGGTTTTAAAATTTTCATGATGATTTAACAGGCTACACTACGGACGTCATCTGTGTTCACATGCATGCCCAAACCCACACCCCTGCTCCATATATATTTTGTGGCAAATGCATGCGAAATGTGTGTGGGGGGAAGGCTGGAAAATTCTCCACTCCCTTGTGTGCGCAGTGGCATTGGACAAGTTTTCGGGTTGGTGCGCTCCACTGCGCCACCCCACATGGCCAAGATTTATTTACTCAACAGGCAAATTGCGCATAATTGAAAGAAAATATGCGAGCCACGCCCAAAGGCGTACAAGTGCTTTCCACATCAACGGATATTGGCTGGCTTAATTATGCATATTCCAAGACCAATTGTTAAAGTAATGTGATGTAAAATTGGCTTTCTATTGTTTCTCCTCTTTAAATTTGAACAATTTCCCAATAAAATATGCATTAACAATTCTTTGTTTTGACTTTGTTTGAAAGTAATTTCTTGGAATATATTGAACAAAGGAAAAGTCAGAAATTTCCAAAGAAATCATCTTAAATCCAATCTCGTAGTAATGAAATGTATTCCAGGCTTGGCTTCCGCCAAGTTTTAGTGTCATTAATTATTTCGCAAGTGGAAAATAGACTGCTTGGCGTTGCGCATACGCAGCGTGGTCCAGGTCCACATCCCATGCCTTGTTAGCGGTCACGGCGGTCTCCCATCGGTCGCTGTTGCTGCTGTGGCAACCGTTAATAAAAAGCCCTCGTGCAACTTTGCTGCCTGACTGTCTGGTTGTCTGTGGATCAGGTCGTTGTCCGGTGTCGGTAGCTGTAGCTTGTACCTGTACCTCTACCTGTACGAACACTCGTATCAGAGGCATAGGAACAACAAGTTTGTGTAGCACTATGTTGGCCACAAGCTGCGCATTAGTGTGATTGCACAACATTTGCCGTGGCAGAGGAGGGAAAAAGTAGGGGAACGAACAAGAGCAAACCCGAAAGCGAAGCCAAAACCAAAATCCTTATGTATATGCCCCTCGGATGCTGCTGTGGCTACGTGCTGGCTTCTGGATTCCGGCTGTCTCTGTCTGCCACACACACACCTACTCCTTTGGCTTCGGGATCCGCACAAAAGTTTGCACAGCACCACAAATTCTCGCAAATTTGCAGCTGCCGGCTCATAGTTGGTGATAATTTAAGTCGGAAATGTTCAAGGAGCAGCTCCCACACACACACCACTGCACTCCCTGGCACGAGACCCGCACGTAAACCAAATCCAAATCCAAACTGAACGCTAAAAGCGAAAGAAAAGTACACCTCTCCTCTCCCTCCTTAAGCCGGCGTTCCTGGGTGCACAAATACAAGCGTAAATTGCAATTACAACAAGTGCAACTGCAATTGCAACACGCACACACACACACACACACAGGGAGTACACGAACTGTATACCGACACGAAACACGAATACTTTTGCGTTTACGTATAGGAATCCGAACTGTAATCAAAGCAAAGGAAAAGCATGGCACAAATTGTGAGAATGCAATTATGGCCAAGGATTGGGCCCAAGAACCAGAGATGGATGGATGTGTTGCTGCCTGCTGCTGGTGGCATAAAAGTAAATAAAAATACGCAATTTCTACGGCATGACATGGCACACACAATCGCACACTAGGTGGCATAAGTTTACGCACTGACACAAACGGGGGGACGGGACAAGTTTGCCTGCCGCCTGACTGTCAAACAAAACCGAAAATGAAATCATTGTCAATTCATAAAACTGTGCAAGAATGTTGCAAATTGCATTTACATATGCTGCAGCAACACGCACACAAATGCAGCAGGCACAGACACACGCACTCACATTTTGGGGCCATTACAGCGTCCATTATGCTTCATTGCAAGAGGCACACGCTTGACACACATACTGGGATACACACATATGTAGTGGGGGCACTAAAGGAGGGGTGGGCAAAGGGGAACTGAATGTGGGGTGGACAGTTGGGCAGCAAGTGGCAGGACATGGACACAGACCTTCGGGCTAAGCCCCCGGCAGCCATGTCGTTTATTTAAGATGACAGCAGCAGAGGCAGCAGCCGAACAGAACAGAACCCAAAACGGAAAAGCATCGGTCCAGAGGCTGCTGCTGCCCAGTAGCGGTCAAGTGTACAAAACATATTGCAGTCACTGTGCGAGTCACAGTACGTTTATGGATTGGATATATGTATGTGAATGTACATCCGAGTGTGTATACCTACAGGCAGTGGATCAGGGAAATATGTATGTACATTTTATGGAGTCCATTGATTACATCTTGGGGAAATAAATTGCTCTTTCGGCTTATACTCTTCTGAGTTATGAATATTATTCCGCTTAAAATGTGACCATATTTTCGGCTAGTTCGTGAGTCCGCGGAGCGCATAAACCCTGATTGGTAGCTTGGGGTTGGTCCGCTGGTCGCTGACCTTGTTTGTGGGCGCCTTCGTGCCTCCAACGTAATTGACATTTATTAATTGGAAAACAATAATTCGCCTGCCAAAGTGCCAAGGGTTCCACTTGCCCTGCCGCCACTGCCACTAGTCCTGATCCTGCTGCCCCTGCCCTTCCCTTCCCTGTGTTGGATGCATGCCAAGTGGCATTTCTGGTTGTGGTTGCAAGATGATTTATATCGGAGCAGGGCAGGGCTGTTCGGTAATCAGTTATGCAGCGAGCGATTAAAAGCCGTCATCAGCAGGAAGCGCGGAAACATTCAGCCAGCTGTGGCTCCCACTGCCCCCGAGCACAGCCACTGCTACAGCCGCTTCGGCTCTTCCCATTAAAAGCTGTCAAATTTTAATGTTTTACATGGCAGGAGGCTCAAAGTGGCACCGGCTCCTCGTCCTCCATCAGAAACATCATCATCAACATTTGCCTGGGCCTGGGCCTGGGCATGGCCGTGGCACCTGTCGGAACTGACAGCCAGACAGAGGTGGTGGCAGAGGAGCAGTAGCACTGGCTGTGGCAGCCATCTCTCGTATCTCTGCCCAGGCAGCAAACATTAAAAGCACATAGTTTTAATGAAGCAGGCAGGATGTAGATGATGTAGAGGTGCGGCGGCCGTGTAGGGAGTTGTAGTGTCTGCGTGTCCTTGTACTTGCCGCATGCTTAACGGCCGTCGGGGCATACGAGGCGAATGCATGTGGAACGTGGTCCCGACACGCGATAAATTCATTAAAGAACTGCGAGCGAGCGAGCCAGCGAATGAACCCCTGAAATCTGGCCGCTTCCTATTCTCGCGGGCCATGTAAAATAATATAGTGATACGACAGACACAGACAGACACAGAGAGAGAGAGAGAGAGAGAGGTAGAGGTAGAGGTAGAGACCCTTTTGGGCAGTGAGGCGCACACACGTTTATAGATTAACACATTTTTACTGCTGAATGTACTAATAAGGCAAACATTTCCACTTTGAGTTGCCCCCAGGAGATAGCCCCAGCAGCAGCAGCAGCAGCAGGCAGCGGCAGCAATGGCAGGCAGCCAGCTGTGCATGCCAGGACCTGCTATCTCGGGTACATGAGCACGTGTGTGTACTTTTAAAATTTATAACACACACAACATAGAAAAGGGAAGCTCTGCACGAAGTCAGGTGAAGAAAATGTGAGCCAAGAGGCAGGAAAAACAAAAGGATTGCGGGGCAGAAATGTATTTCATATACTCCTTTTCCTTCTCGTACTTTCGTGCTCGCTCTATCTGTAGAGTGTCCCGCGGGGCTGGGCCCAGCCATCCCGGCAGCCAGTTAAATGGCATGGCCCCAGGGAAGAGGAGCTGCTGTACGCCATGTTGTGATTTTCGGAGGGGGAGGTGCTCAATGGGGAGTCCTACCTGCTCCTGGAAACCCTATTCCAGCGCGTGCCTGGCACTGCGGCACCAACAGCTGCGCCACGTCATCGATGGCCACCGTCAGACGGCAGCCGCCACGTATCAGATCCGACAACTAGCAACTGGCGGAGCAAATAAGAATCGACACCCACTCCAATGCCACGCGATTCGACTTGACTTGTAATTACCACTGCATTGTGGACTTTTATTCTCTTTGTTTGCCATTCACTTTAACATTTTTCCCACACCAATCGCAGTGCCCCTCCGTGAGAGTCCACTGCACCCGACTTCGATTGAATTACAGTTAAAATATTATCAGACAGGAGCAGAAGTCCTTCCCTGCCGCTGACTTATCGCACAGGGAGCAAAAAAAAGTGGCTTAGCTGTACGTGGATAGCAGCAGGGATTGTCCAATCAGATGGGAGTCAAGGGAACGTGTGCCTTCTGTGTCATGTGGATACATGGAATTAGCCAGGTAGAAAATTAGCCACAGACTTTCGTTGAAGCTAGAGCGGGTCCTTTTTGCGGGCTCTTCTGTTTTTCTTGGGTAATTGTTAGCACAAAGAGTATACCTTCAATTTAATTACAAGTATTAACTGCATTTCGCAATTGAATTAATCAACCAATGAAGCACCGACCCCCTGTTCGCAGCTGTTCGTTTCCTGTCCCAATAATAGCTTTCAGTTTTTTTCGCACATTCAAAACCCATTAAAGAATCGTCCACAAATTATTCGTAACTATTCAATTTGCTGGCAACGAGTGCTGCGAGTATGTGCAAATCATTCGCGCTCAAAAGCATCCCATATAGCGGTTTAAAGCTGCCATTTCAATGCATTTGATGCGCACAATAAACCATCCAGAAACAGCAGGGAAATGTATAAAAAATGTGGCAGGAACTATAAATTGGAAATTGCAAACAATAAAACATGACGAGCGGCAGTCAGGAGTGAGTGAAAGTGTTGCACACAGGAAGGGGGATAAAAAGTGAAAAGGGAGAAGTGGCTCATCAATGCAATCATGCACGCATAAAAATCGCAATTTAATTCAATCAATTTGGCTTATTTCTGAGGTAAGACCCATTCAACGGAATACAAAGTGCCCGTGGGTCCAGAGCCCTTCCTACCTCTAACTTAAGCTGCAACCCAAAACCCAAAAGAACTGGAGAGTGTGTGAGTGTTTTGAGTGGAAAAGGAGCTGCAGGAAGAAGCTGTTCTCTCGTGTCTCCCAGTCGAAATTGTCTGATGAATTTTCTTCAATTCAAAACGTGACTGACGCAATGATTGTGCACGTTCGCTCCATGGCCCCTCTTCCTTGCTCCCTGCCATGCATTCGTCTATAACTAAGTGCCACTATGTAAGTGAATAACTGTCACTGCACAGATCCCACCCACACCCACACCCACTCCATGTGGCATGCAACACGATGGAGACGGAGGATGGAGGGACAGAGACATGGCTAAGCATCGCATAGTTGGCACTTTTAAGTCATTTGCTACGTTTTAACTCGATTCGAAATGCGGCCATCAACCAGAGGAGCACTCAATCAAACTTGAAGCAGAAGCCAGAGCTCCTCTGTCCTGTCTCCATCCTTTGGCAGGCAACACGCGCTCGGCAAACATGTCTGTCCGCAAGCCCTAAGCCCTGCTCCTTCCGTTCCGTTCCGTTCCGTTCCGTGCCACACTTACATGCATATGGAATGGCTAAAAAAAAGAGCCCGTCCGTCTGGTCTGGGGGCAGTTCTTAAAGCCCCAATCCACCCGCTCAGTGCAGCGCACGTTTTGTGGCTCTGCCATCGAATTCGTGATGGCCAAAAGTGAAGCTTTTGCTGAGCCATTACTCGGGCCCAAACACCAGAAAAAAGCGACAGTTTTTTTCATAGCTTTTTGGTTGGATGCCCAGTCCCCCTCTTCTCTACCCGCCCCTTTTTTGGCTGATCTTGGGGGTGTGTTGCACATTGATGCCGGTGCTCATGTTGTTGGTCTGGCCATTTGGCCAGATTGTAAATTATTTAAAAATGATTTATTATAAGTGTGTTTACACTTTTGCCCTGCGGTTGTGCAACAAAACTGCACTCGTGCAGCAGCGGCAGCAGCAGCAGCTGTGCTGCTGTACAGTGGAATAAAATGTGATTAAAACTGACCACCACGAACGGAGATTAAAGCAATTTCCACTATCGGATATAGCTTTACCATTTCCTCTTCATTAAAAATGAAATCCAGTCATGTAAATGATGGAAATTCTGAGAAAATCTTGGAGACTCCCACTGTTCCCAGCTGAATAATTCAATGGGTGAAAACGATAAAAGAAACAACAATCCCGGTACAGAGAAAATCTATTGTGTTTTCATTTGAATTTAATATTTTATTGCTGCAACAGCAGGCACCAAACAAAGGCAACAAAAGCAATTGCTGTGCAGTTTGCCTTTTGTGGTTTTGCAGAGTGTTGTGACATGCCACTTGCATGGCTTCAATTAAAATTTCTACATTGTGGTTGTTTGGGGAAAGCCTCCGCCTGCTGCTCCTGTTGCTTCCGAAACTGATTCCAAAATACACAGCAAAATCAACCCACATTCATCAAGATGCTGCCCAGCAGCTGATTGATTAAGTTGAATGTATAATGCGTGGGTCTTTCACCGCACAACACCTGGCCAATCCAATCGATGAGATGCCCCGCCGTCCTGCTCTGCCTCCACAATGATAATAAATTGTGCCTTAAATTGCCGTCTGGTCGACTGCCCCACTTGCCCGAATCCTGGTGCCACTTCAATTTATGTAAGAACCATAAATTTAAATTGAATGAACGAACCCAAAAATTAACACACGCAATTAAAATTCTACAGCGTCGTCCTGGGGGGAGGAACTCCATGGCCCAGTGACATTTTGACTGTCAGTCAGGCTTAGGCACAGCTTGGTCTAGCATCCACAGTCGTAGGCCCAAGGCCATGGCTGCTGACCCTTTTCCAAGTCATTGAATAGATTTCATTCACACAAAAACCCAAAAACCCAGAAAGACATTGTATTGGAGATGGAGAGAAAAAGGGACCGCTGCAGTCGTTTGGGGCATGTGCTGTAGGCCCCCCATTAGGGCTGAAAAGGCATTACACATTCTGATTGGAAAATCTATGATGATCATTAATAAAATCAAGACGAAATTGTGGAAAACAGCCTGTAATAATAGATGAAAACGTGGCCGGCTCTAATCAAGCACTCACCAGGCAAATTGTTGGCCAAGAACCCCGAGACCAGAGACTAGAGGGGAGACTGCCAGGAAGACTGCCAAACTACCATTCAAATTCCCATGTAAGTGCTACTCACCGAGTGTGTTCTGGCTGAGATTGTGTGTGTGTGTGTGTGTGTGTGTGTGTGTGTGTGTGTGTGTGTGTGTGTGTGTGTGTGTGTGTAAGTAGGGACAGGGACATACATTTATGCGCCCAACTTTAGTCTCGGCAAATATTGTTTTAATATCTACTCAGGGGGCTCCCGCTCCGCTCCTTCACTCCCGCCAGAGCATGGCATGACCAGGATGTGGATATTACTCGTGCATTCCCTGGATCAGGTCTTTCTGTTGATGCTCGTTGTTGCTCTGGCCAAACTTTGAGCTGCAAACAATGCTTCATTATAAGCTGCAACCCATGCCAGAGGTGATAAGCCATGCCAGAACCAGGAACAGAACCAGGACCAGCCCCAGAGCCACATCCCATACCCAGACCCAGACCCATGAACAGACCCAAACTCAACCCAAAACTCAACGAAGCAGCCAAAACTCCTTGTATAAACTTCACTTTATGCTTTCACTGTTGGCTTTCAATGCCTCAAACACACAAGCACACACAAGCTCAGAGACACAAGCACAGAGAGTGAAGGCGACAGCGAGAGGGATAAGAGAGGGAAGGAGACACAGAGGAGATGGATAGAGTGAGAGCAAGAGAGAGACATGCATAGCTCTTTTAACTTACTCACATGCCATTTGCTTGTACTTTGTATGAAATTTTACGAATATTTCATAACAAGAATTATGCTTTGGTGTGTGTGCTGGTGAATGTACCCTAAAATATGGTATGATGGTTTTTAGCAGGTGTTTGAACGGAAGCAAAGGTAGAACTTCTAACTCCATAGATGTTTTATTCGTAGCAACAAGTCAGACCGCAGTTTGGGACTGCTATCTGCGTGTATGAGGATTCCATCTCTATTTCATTTAGCTGCCAGTGAGGCTTATAAGAACTCGCCCAGCAAACTTCCAGTTGCTGCAATTAAAAGATGATTGGATGATCCATCCTCTAGGGTATCTAGAACTTCGTCGCTCGCTTCCTGTCCTCTGGCTGCCGCTGCCGCTGCCTGCCTGTTCCTGTTGTCGTGTCGTATCGCATGTTTTGTCAGACGAAGTGGCTATGCAAAGACAAACAAGTCACAACGAGAACGACAACAACAGCAGCAGCAGCAAGAACAGCCAACCACAAGAACAACGACAGCAAAAGCGTTGCACAAAAATGTTGTCTATCAAGGTTGAAGATAACAGGCTACAGAGGAAAAACACGAGTCTAAGCTCTTAAATTGCCCTCGACAGCCGGGGGAAATGTTTCTTGATTATAAGTACAAGTGTGTGTGTGTGTGTGTGTGTGTGATCCATAGGCATATCCGACAAAAAACAAATTAAGCGTAAACCCTTTAAATTTCTAATATGAAAACTATTTTCTTCCAAGATGAGCAAAGTTTTCCATACTTTCACAGCACACTTTTTCCCTTGGAACTTTCGCATTTTGCTTTACAAGGGAATGGGAATTGAGGAATTCAGTGAAATTAATTTTGAGAGAAAATAGTTTTTAAATATCAATGGATTTCGTGTGCATTCTGCTCTGTCAGGAATTAATACTCTGTTTGCCTGCTGAGTCGTCCGAAAATGGTTCTTAAGTGGAGCGTTGTGCATTAAAAACATAATGGGGTTTATTTTTGTTGCGCAGTGTAATTAGCATAATGATAAACAGGAAAAATTGGACCACTCGTAAATCACTTATTGCTTATTAATTGGATCGAAGCGCACTCTGCGCCAAATACTCCATTTATCCATATGTATCCTCGATGAGAGTCGCGATTCGAGGCTCTTTACTATGCTTCAATTTCAGTTGTTTCTGGTAGTACGAATGTTTTCTTCCTTTTACTTCCTCGTGTGTAATCATGCGAGCAATTAAGCTCCACTCGATTGACGCTAATTAATGAACAGCATTAAAAATTATTATGTGTGAGGCAAAGAAAAAGGGTGGCGGTGGTGGAGGGGGGTGTGCGAATATGACGGCGTTTTCAAGGAGCTGCTGCGATTGCCACGCCCCACCTCAGGCAGACACACAGACACCTCCGCCTCCACCTCCCCTCCACACTCAATTTCAATTTTCGTGCCCTGTAATTTGCGTGGATAATTTATATGCATGGCATGCGTATAGAAGAAGCCTCTGCTTGTATCCTTCTGGCTCCTGCTACTCCTGTTCGGGGTGCGAGATGAAATAAATTTTGCAGCATCATTTAAGCTTAATTAAGACGCCCCGGCCGCAGGCGATGACGGCCAGGACCCTGCTGCATAGCGGAGCAGTGGCAGAGGTAAAGAGGCAGCCACAAACCAGGCAGCACAGCCCAGACCCCCAATTGCACCCATGCCCTCGACATAAATAAAAGAGTGACTGAGTGGTTGAGTGGTTGAGCGGTGTTCGAGTGGCAGCCAGCCATGGCACATGCATATTCAAGGAGGAGAGCATCATCATCTCAAAGCTCATTTGATTTCAAGCCAACTCACGATTCCACGCATTAAATCGCTTAGACAATGTCAAAAGGCATCATTATTCACGGAACCACTGGCAGCCAGGCAGACAGGCCACGTCCAAACCCAAACCCATAGCAAAACCCAAAAAAACCCAGCAACCAATTGGCCCTCGTCATCTCAAATGAGTGGCGGTATAAAATAGTAAACGAAGAACCTAGAAAGGCGTGGAAATGCGAAGACGGAGCATGGAAGGAGAGTGCGAGAAAGATACAGAGAACGGGAGAAGGAGGGTAACTCAATTCCATGCCAATGTTGATTTTTATACCCTGTAATGGAAGAGTATTTGTCTCGGCCAACCTTCATTACTGGGTTCCAACTCTTAGAAGTAAGAAAATACTTAAAGGTTCCAAAGGAATTTTTTTTGTATTTATAAAAACCAAATACAAAAGAGTTCCACCTTTCCATAATTTTTATCCTAAAGACCATCAAAAAAGGCTTAAAACCTCTCACTTATCATCAGTTGAGAACTGCAAAAACGAAGTAGTGGGCATCTAATAGTCGATCAGCTCCACCAAATCGTCCTCTTTTGTTAATTATCGAGCATGGCAGAAGGCAACGAAATGTAACGATATTTACTATGAAATTCAATGCCATTAAACACAATTAAGTGCGTCGGGCGCCCCCGCTGTAACCCTATTTTCCCCTCCCTCCAAAACCACTTTTCCGCACTGAAACCCCCCGCTGAACGGAAACCAAAATAAGCAGGCAATTATGGGTGGCAGCAGGAGGCTGGGAGGATAGCAAAATTCATTGAGCTGCCGGTTCAAAGTGTTGCACATTACGCATCATTTCGAGCAGTGTCGAGCCGTGGCATGGGCCATGTGGCACGAGGCCTGGGGCAACGGCACCGCACCCTTTTATAGGCAGAGAGAGAAAAAAAAGAACCAAAATGGGAGAAGGATGGAAAAAAATGAATGCCAAAACAAAAGCGTGAAAATTGCAAAAGTTTTCTTAATTGCTCCACGCGGCTCGTCAACGTTGTCGAAAATTAAGGGCAAATATGCAAAGTCATTGTGTGGCAGAATGTGGAAAGGGGGGCGGAGCAGCAGCAGGAGGAGATGGAAATGGAGTTGATGTGGTGGGTCTGCCGTTTGGGCCTAGCCAACGAAATGATTAAGCCAGACCCACATGGAGGCACACGGGCGTCAGAGGAAGAGACACCTACACACACACACAGCAACAGACACTCGGCAGCGTTCCCATGAGCCCCACAAATGAGGCTCATTCAGTGTGTGCGGCAATCGAATTGGTTTTTCTTCATAGGCAGTCCTTAAAGGCACAATTTTCCATAGAAAATGGAAGGCAGAGGATGCCTTGAAGGGACTTTAAAGGGGGAAGCGTACCTTAGATGTGGTTTTTAAATGGAAAACAATTTGGTTGCTGTGGAAATATTTAAAAGGAAATTTCTTTGAGTAAAGTAAAGTAAAACAGAAAATGAGGATAAAGAAAAAGGAAATGATTTAAATGGAATTAACTTAGAACGTGTTGCATTCTTGTCAATAATAATTCCCCTTCATTTGCATATTCCACATCAAATGCCGCAAATTGCATCCCTTATGGAAATGCAGCGGTTTGGATGGGAACAATAGAGACAGTAACTCGATCAGGGTTCAGTTAACATGCCACTAAAGCGTCACAGTGCACCACACATACCCATACCCATAGAAAATGATGCAGTCAGACAGTGGCACTCTCTGGTGGGGCAGCAGATGCCAATTGCAGTGGAGCAGTTTAATTTAAATGCCACATACGCTCAAAATACCCCAGCACCCGAGGCGACATTAAGCATATTGAGCTTAAGAGACTGAGGCTGCTCCTTCCCCTGCCTTACCCTTGGCACCGCCTTCTCTCATGCATGCAAATGCGTGGCGTCACAGAGAAGGGGGCACGGCACGGACCTTTTGTTAAATGAAGCTGAAGTTGTGGGCGTGTCTTGCCCTGCCCTGCCCCCTAGTGTGGATGTAATGGGGGTGTGCATGTGGAAAAACCGTTTTCAAATGAATGCAAGTTTTAATCCTTGAAATATGATTTGAGTGCAAATATTTTGCATAACCATGAGCTCGACAGTGAAAAGGGTTGGGGTCTCTGGCAAGAAACGGAGACTTGCGGCTGCCGTGTGCGTCTGTGAGCTGTGACACAATTCCGCCTGCCATGCGTACTGTCAGTGTGTGTGTGTGTGGTGTGTATGCACTTGTACTTGCCAACCGCAAACACTTCACTCGCTCGAAGGTTGCACGGCAGACCCACAGCCAAGGCAAGGGGCAGCGACAGAGGCAGAGGCAGTTGCAGAGTCAGACCCCAGCTGCAGCCTCCACGCACAGTGCTGCGAGAGCTGACAAACCCAGCGCTGGGAGACTCATAAATATTCCCATGTATATCATAATAGAATCAGAGAATCTGGGGAAATAAAAGCGAGCAAAAATCTGAAATATAATCTGGATAAGTCTCAGTTTGTAAGCTAAGAACTAAAATGTCACAAATGCTCTGCCATCTCTGAGTGCTGCAACATTTTTTGGGACAGAGCAGAGACACGTTACACTGTGGCAGGGCTTTAAAAACGCATTTGCTTGGACCTTGGCTGGTCATCATTCCATTGCAATTGAGAGTAAAGGCTGTACAGAACCTAATACCATTGCCAGGGGCCACTTGCGCCTTTCACCTTACGACCGCAGGACACAGGACGCTCGACGCTTTTAATGAGCAAAGTTTTGTGCGTGGCTGCCTAGATATGTAGATGGATGGTTGGTTGGTTGGTTGGTTGGTTGGTTGGATGGACCATCGACCCCATGCTATGACGACTGCCCTGCCGCCATGAGTGTTACTCATTCGGAATGAATGCAAATGTCATTTTGTGTGAATGTGTGGGCAACCATTTTTCAGGCTCTTGCAGTGCACAAATTTCTTTCCGACAACTGCACTTTTGGGTTCTCTTTTAAAATATTTTTTTGTGGTGCACCGCACAAAGATAAAAGCTCTTTCCCCACCCCTAACCCTATCCTCAAGCCTATCCCTAACCCTCTCCCCAGACCCCATGCATATTCATAGGATTTAGAAGCATTTGTGTCTATTTGCAGCTGTTGACTTTTTCACACACAGTGAAATTCATTTCATTTTTCTCTGCCACTCTCTGTCTCTCCCTCGTTGCAGATATGACAAATGGCGGCGTGCAGGGTCCCATCGAGGGCTACAATACGCTGGAAGAGATGATGATGACAACGACAGACAGAGCACAGGCAGCCATGCTCCTGCCCACAGCGCCCACTGTCGCCTACACGCATCCCAAATGGATGGAGCCATATTTCGATCCCTCGACACCGCGCAATGTCACCGCCCTTATGGGCAAGAACGCCTATCTCAGCTGCCGTGTGCGCAATTTGGCCAACAAAACGGTGAGTTTTTTGGCTTAAAGATTCCCCGAGTGGGTGCCTTTGGGGAGGGGTTACGTGGGGTTTATCAGGGGTTAACAGCGTACTCGTGTCGAAAAGTTTGCTGTCGTGCGTGACGACAACGAGGACTATACGTAGTAGTCGCTTTTTGCCATTAAAGTTTTGCCGCTGTGCCCCAACTTTCGTTTATTTTCCATGCGCGGAATAATTTTTTTGGTTCCAGGGCACCTCCTCCGTCCGTTGATTTCTTGGCTGATTTCCTAACCTGGTCGCAGACGCGTAGACCAAAAATGTAATTCCCTTAGCATGACAGCGAAATTTTTAATTAGTTCTACAAGCTCCTCAGTTCCCCGTCCCTCCCCCAGTTTGTGTCTGTTTTCCTTTTGCGGCGAGGGCAAGCCGAGAGGCGACTTTCGACTTGGCATTAAGTTGTTTTTTGTCTTTGGCAGGAAATTTAGTAATTTCGTTTCTTCTTTTTTCTGTTTTTTGTTGTTAATTTTTGCCTGTTGTTGTTTTGCTATTGTTTCCTTTGTTTATCTGTTTTAATTGTGCCTTTGCCTCTGCCTCTGCCCTGTGCCACAGTCTCTGTGGAAGGCTCCTCTCTATCTCTGTGGCACAAAGACAAAAGGGCAGCCGGAGGCAACCTGCTGCTCCTTCAGCTTAATCTTCAGTTCCCGCTGTCAAAAACAGAACAGAGACAGAAAGACACAGCCGAAGGAATCACAAATATTTGCATATGTATGTTCCGGGTGGAAACGAGGAAACATTTTCAATTTTCTGTTTATATATTTTGTAGCATTTAACTTTGGGGGAATGTGGGGGATGGTGTCGGTCCCAGCCGATCCCAGTGGGAGGGCAATTTGTGTCATTTGTTGGATCCCTGAATGCCACACGTTCTGCTAAATGTGTTTAATGAAATGTATAATTGCGATAAGAGTGTCTGTGCGCGGAGGGGGCTTAATTTTTTTAATATGCCCAGCAGATAGGTTTATGAATAATTAGACAGCCCGAAACGATTAATGAGGCGCCCCAAGCCGAGCCAGGCGCAGGACCAGAACCTCATTCAATCCCATTTGCATATAGATGCTCGCTAGTTTTAGCTTAAAACAAACATGTAATAGCGGGGAGGATGCGTCGGCGTTGGCGCTGGCGTTGCTCAAATGCCAAAAACCAACAAACTTTCAACACGCTCGCGAGCACTTGACACAAATGCACCAACAGTGGTGGCAGCAGCAGGCAGCAGCTCTCGCAGGACAGGAATTGGATCCAGCCGGAGATGGGGCTGCAAATGCTATGGAGGGGATGTGAATGGAAGCCGCTGCAGGATGCCGTTTGCAGGCGCAACTTTTAATTTCTTGCCAAACAAAAGAGGGACGAGTGGCAGCAGTACTTGCAGCCCCTGCCAGTGGCACACCCACACACACACACACATATACAGTGGCTAACACATACATCAACTGTTCAACCTCAAGTGGGCGGGCCTTTTTGAGCCCTCGGCCCGCTCAGCTCTCAGCTCCCGTCCCTTCTCTGCTGCCGCCGCCCTGCAGCACTTTCAATTGCATTTGAGCGCGAAATTATTTAAACAATTTCATGAAATTGCACTCGCCGCACGCGTCAACAGCACTTGGCTCACAGTCCGAGTTGCACGGTCCCAAAAGTTGTGCGCCACCTCCTGCTACCCCCTCTGTGCTCCCCCATCACTGGGCATGGACTTGCAACTTGAAACGGAATGTCGAGCTGTTGTTGCTGCCGCTGTTGCTGTGCTTCTACAGCTGAAATGGCTGTTGTGGATGTCGTAGTTGGTGTTCATATGGCCAGGCATGGCTCCAGAGGAGTGTTGCTGCTAATATGCAATGGGAGGCAGTGCCAGTGCTGGGAGCTGGGAGCTGGGGCTGGGCCAGTGCACTGATGCACTGATGGGTGTGCCCAGGGGTGGCTCCATTACATCGCCACATGCAGCACAGCGTGCACTTGTTAATTACGCTTTAATTTGTTGCGTAAAATGTTTGTTTAATGGCAGGGTTGTCGTTGTCGTTCCCGTTGTCGACCGACTGACTGTGTGTTGTCAAAAGTGCGAGCGACATGTTTTTGCTCACTTTTATGCACTCCCGCCCACTCGCTGCAGTCAGTGCTCTTCAGCATATATCTGGTACTCATTGCACCCCATATGCACTTCACAAAACTTGCCCCAAGACCCCTCGCACCCCTCCCTTTCTTTTGCCAGCCCCAGCGTCATTGTTTGGAGGCGGCCCTTGAAAGTGTGCAACAGAATTTGGTATAATTAAACGCACGCACGCATCATTTTGGTGCTTTTCTCTAGATCCTCCCTGTGTGGCGTGTGTGCGCCTGTCAAGTGCGATAATTTTGAATTTACATTTGACTTAATAAGTTTACATAGGCCAACGTTTGGTGGGCGTGGCTCTGCCTGGCAGCCAGCCAGCCAGCTTACAAAGTTATCTCTCTCTGTGCACCGCAAACTACTTAAAAAGTTTGCGATAATTAAGCAAAGCCAAAACATCTCGAGCACGATCCACAGAAGGAGTAGCAGCAGCCACAGCAGCAAGAGATTTCCTCAGCCAGTATATCCCGGGATTTGGCAAGTCAAAGCAAACGACTCCCAAACAGAATCAAAGTCAGGCAGAACGTGTCACGTTGCGCATACGTCACGTAGTCGCACCCAGCCCAGATGCAAAGCGTTTTTTATTGTTCACCCCTTTTTTTCCTGTGCCGTACATCGCGATTTAATCTCCGTAAACTTTGACATTTTATTCGATTTTGATGACACTGCGTCTGCAATTTGTTTTTTTTTTCAATTGTTGCATTTTTTATGACGCGTTTTATTGGGATTGTCGCTGGAAAAATGGGTACATCAGCTATGCCCAATGGAACAGGCATTGTACTCTGCACTCAATGTATGGCAGGACATGCCATAGTGTATCCCGCATTCGTGTCTCATTTAATAGTTGGATTATAGCCACACCTGTGCGATACAACTGTTTGATGATTCTTTGCGTTCTCCCCATTGCAGGTATCGTGGATACGGCACCGCGACATACACATACTGACTGTCGGCTCGTACACCTACACCTCCGATCAGCGGTTTCAGGCCACCCACCACCAGGACACCGACGACTGGACGCTGCAGATAAAGTGGGCCCAGAAGCGGGATGCGGGCATGTACGAGTGCCAGATATCAACGCAGCCGGTTCGCAGTTACTTCGTCCGCCTGAATGTTGTCGGTAAGTAGAGTTACGCGACGCGACGCGGCACGGCATGTCTTCGGGTACATGTCTTCTCCAATGGTGTCGGCTTCGGTTTCGACTTTAGCCTCATCCTCAGCCTCAGAGCTTCATAAAAAATCAACCATTTGTCGTCGCAAATAACAAAGGACACTCGTTGAATCAGTAAAAAAAAACACAGAAAAAGATGGCCATAAGGACAGGGAGTGAAAAACGAAGTTGTTGAACAAATAAATTACACACAGAAAACGAGTGAGCAGCACGCACGGAACTCAGAGCATGGAGCAGGGGGCTACGGGGGGCAAGGCGATGTCGATGGAGCGGCGAGGGCTTGGTTTTTATACGACAATAATTCCATTTTATCTCGTAGTTTATTATTCCACAGTGCCAACCCAGTCGACCTCCTACAGCTCATGCTCCTACGTCTGCGCCAGCTCCTGTTTGTTCCCCGGTGCTGCTCCTTATTTTAACAGCGTTTTTCATGCACTTCTTTTCGTTTCTTCTCTGTCTTTTTTTCGTTTTTTTTTCATTTTCCCACCTCTTGCTCTCTATCTTTTTCGGTGTCTCCATTGCGCGTCGACAGTGCCAACGGCGACCATCCTGGGAGGACCTGACCTTCACGTTGATAAAGGCAGCACCATAAATCTCACTTGCACTGTAAAGTTCAGCCCCGAACCACCGGCCTACATCTTCTGGTATCATCACGAGGAGGTAATTAAAGTTTATTGTTACATTCCCATTCCATTCCATTCCCCCACCTTTTAGTACTCCATGAATACTGAGAGAATCTGACCAGTCCGCTCCACACCAAGAGTGGATAATAATCATTTTCGGACACGACAACAATTAGCTAAATCTCTTTAATTTAATGTACTCTTTCCTTTTGCAAATGTCAAACATCTCTCTGGATTTTCCTTATATAGATGGCCTGAACTGCAGACAAACTGCCTAATTTATTCATTGAATAATTCGACATTTATCCCGTCCTCTTGTATCTTGGAAAAGTCTATCCATAACCATCAGTAAATCTTTTCCTTGAATTATTCTTTGATGATGCAGTCGCTGCTGCAATCACCGATGGAAATTTGCAATCCAATGAGCAAACCATAATCGAAAACTTCAATCTCCTTCACCGCCTGGTGACAGCCGAATTTCAGCAACCTCCTCAGCCCGCTCCCTCTGCGTCTTTTGCCGCCACTTGTGTGCGGACCCACATCAGAGCCTGTCCTCTCTCTGTGTGTGGCTTACGGTAAGAGCCGTCAGCATTATTTAAACGTCAGCTGTTGTTATTTTAATGAGTGAATCAACGCGTATCGCCCGCGTATCCGGAGTCCTGCCTGCGCTCTCGTCCTTCACACATGCAAATGCAAATGTAAATGCGATGGGGATAAGGAACTGGGTCAATGGCGTTTTGGCGGACAGGTTATGTTTAAATTACCGCCATGGGTGACAACAACAAAAAAAGAGGTTGAGCAGAGGTGGAGAGAGAAAAGCTGTGAGAACTTAAGCGGAGGATTTTTGGATCAGGCCATCAGGTGGCCACATTATCGCTCTTTGCGCTTAGGATTTTCATTGTCATTGTCCTTGCCGATTGCCATACGGCGCCTGGCTCTCATCTGCATTTGCATCTGCCAATTAGCTCTGTTGTTCCAAGCCCAGTTAAGTTAAGCAGGAGAGAGGAGGAGCATCCAGGAGGAGCATCCACTGCTGGCTAATTGCAGCGCTCCAGTCCGCCTCCGCGTCCGCGTGCGGATTTGCGTCCGTAACAGTTGCACGACACGCTAATTGCAATGCAAAAGCCAAACAAAATATCAACAAAAAACAGAGGAGCTGAAAAAAAGGAAAGATGGAATACCCGTATAAAGTTTGGTGGCAACATGCTAAATGCGGAGCACACAAATCCTGCTGCTCTGCCTCCTGCTCCTGCTACTGCTCCTGCTCTCGCGGATCCTCGAGGACTGCTCACTTCTTCTTTGCCTTCTTGCCACTTGGCGCATTTTAATGTATTCCTGGAATTTTCTAATTAAAATCCTTGCAGCTCTGCCGCAATTGTGTGCACTTGGCCACCTGTCCATGTCCCTTTTTTCTCTGTCCCTTCCGCTGTGTGTGTGTGTGTGGCCGCAGGAACCTTAACGCGTCCTTGCTGCAGGCTTTGCAAACTCCTGCTCTACCCTGCTGTTCCGTGCAGTGTCGTACCGTGCTCTGCTCTGCTTTGCACACGGATTATTTACGATCCATGCAAATTTGCTGTTAATTAGTTTAATGGATGGATAAACTCAGTTGATGCACTGCACTCCACTCCACTCCACACCACTCCATGCTGCATGGTCGGTGCTCCCTGCTCCGTCACCTTTCTGGGACCCACAACCTTCTCTTCTCTTCTCTTCTCTTCTGGCTGGCCGCAGAGTTTTCCCTGCCGCTGAAACACTGTTGGCAACACTTTTTGCTCGCACTTCCGCTCGCTAATTGTAATTAACGTGTTACATATTTTCGCCATCGCCATCGCCACTGCCTAGGTTCTGCTTCCTGCTTCCTGCATCCCACGTCCTGTTTCCTGCCACGAAGGCATCGCTTTGACAGGTAATTCCAATCGTGGCACACGTGGCATGGCACAGCATAGAGTGGAGGATGTGTGCTGGTGCCCGACTTGGACAATCTCTAATCTCTTGAAATTTTTTGGCATCGTTTCCCCAGCAGCTGGCATCCACTCGAGCCTGAGCACAGGATTGGTGAGCTCCTCAGCCCAGCTGAGCCTCAGTTTCAGTTTCAATATTCTCTCTTTCGAGTGGAACTTCAATCTCTTCTCTGTTTTCACACCAACGCCTCTCGTCTCTTGCCTCTCGCATTTCAATGTCTGTCCGACGCCTTCAAGTGACTTTTATGTATTTTTCGGTGAGGCCTTTTACGGCAGTTGTTGTTGTTTGCTTTTACGCTTTTATGCACGAAATATGCGGGCGATTATTGCGTTGAAAGTGCCACATAAATCGGATATATGCGCATTTTCAATGAGCTACAAACATTTTTACACAAATATTTTATTCACTTTTTGGCCATTGTTGTGGCTGTTACAGTTCTGGCAATTCCAATCCCAATCCCCAATCCCCAATCTCCAATCCCAGTAACTTCGACAGCCAACCAGCTGCAGATGTCATGAAAATTGCAAACGGCACGGCATGAATTTTAAAAGCCACGGCCCTCTGTGCACTCTGTCTGTGGCAAAATGTTTTTTCAATTTATCAAATGACAAACTGCAGATTCGCATTCATTCCGATTCGCTGATTGTCTGCTGCCCCCATGCCCCGCTGCCAAACCCTGCCCATCCACGGCCCCTCTCAGTCATTAACTAATTTGTGCCGAATGGTGAAATATTATAATACAAATATGAAATTTATGCAGGAAACAGCAGCAATGGTAATGGCAGTGGGGGAAATGTATCGTGGATATCGTGGATATCGTGTGCCTGCTGATAAGCAAAACTTTTCACTTGCCCAAAAGTTTCTGCGACAAAGTTTTTGTGTCATTTTCATTGTTTTTCCCGACTGATACCCATTGCGCGGTAGCTCAACGGGGTACATTGGCCTATGAGATGAATAAGGCAGAGCCTACAGTAAAGTCTGAGTTGCCACAAACCTATTAGGCATTAATCTATAAATAAATGTAAATGGTTCCTATATAAATATTCTACCGCTGCTGCGGTATCAATTATTGCGGCTTATCCCACTTTATTCTCCATGTACATAGATGGTTGTTGATGTCTTTATCTATTTAGCCATCGTCATCATTATCAGTGACGCAAATTTTTCTTTCATGCCTCAGGCGGGTATCGCAAATGTTGTCGATTAGTTGAGATTAGAAGGCAAATTATGCGCGCCCCTCCAATGCAGACAATCTGCCCAAGGGCCCATGGCCATGGGCAGGAGCAGGAGCAGAAGCTAAGCTCGGGGCCAAGGGTTGTCGGCATCTCATTTCCGTTGTAGTTTCGTTCTTCCTCTTGTTCTTGTTGATTTTCTTCGGTACTGGCAATGTCTTTGCCCTGTCAGCGGCATTATGTGTTAATATCAATTCTTTGCCTGCTCTCTGCTATGCTGAACTTTGGCCTCTGTCTTTGGCTCGACAGAGCTCTGCCTTTGGCTCTTGCTCTTCTGTATTGGCAAATTATTCCGGCATTTGTTTTTGTCGGAACTTAATATGCATTCAGCTGCTGTTAGTAGCAGGTCTCGTCATCGACAGGCCGTCCTACCATTCTGCCCAAATCGATAATCGAAGGAGGGAAAGTAATAATCATAATGGGGCCCAGGAGCAGGCCCAAGCCCCTCGCTTGATTTGCATGCATTTTCCTTTCGTCGGGATCTTTGATGTAGTAGCATATCCCTGAGATAACCTTTAATCAGGAGAGTCAGTCATCAAACTCCAATTAAAATCACAATTTCCAACAGCCTCATTTGTGGCATCACTCAATGGCAGCTGTTGCCGTGTGTTCCGAACATACTATTAGGAAAATTCTTACACCATCAATTATTTTGCAATTTAAATTAATATTTTACACATTGATGCGAGGTACGGGGAGCACCAATCAAAAAGATATTAAATGACATGATTTCTTTAATAATTTATTGAGAACTAATTGGAAAAACGACACCTGGAAACAGTCTGGAAATAATTTATCTGAATACTTGATCTGTCTTTAAAGTGTGTCAAAAACTGCACTGGTATCAGGGGGGGAATTTGTGAATTGAAAAGCAATGTGCCTGGGGGCTTCCATCATTTATCGAACAACAAGAAATGTTCTCATTGTTTTGTCATTATGTGTACGGAGCCCCCAACATCGAAAATACACAGACCTGTACCTGTGACAATCCCCCTGTTACACCCCCTCTGTTACACCCAATTGTAGTCATGGAACTAACACCCTTCTCTCTCTCTTGCACACTTGCAGGTCATTAATTATGATTCATCAAGAGGCGGCGTGTCGGTAATTACCGAAAAGGGCGATGTGACAACCTCATTTCTGCTCATACAGAATGCAGATCTGGCCGATTCGGGCAAATACTCCTGTGCCCCCTCGAATGCAGACGTGGCCAGTGTGCGTGTCCATGTCCTAAATGGTAAGTACAAGCCCCAACCCCTCCATTTTAACCTAACGCAAATAGATGGCCAAAAAGTGTTGTCAGTGAATGTAGCAACGAGTGTATGTCTCCATGCCCAACCTTTGAAATGGAACGAGTGTTTTGCAGCAGCGTTAACATTTCCGACCGTCCCTTTCCCCCCATAAATGAACGGACCAATGGGTCCGGCAGGGGGCTCTATGCAATTTGGTTTGGGTTTCGGGGTAAATTGTCAAATGTCCTGGCAGCCCCTTTTAGCATCTCCATCTGCATCTGCATACATGCATCCGTGACAGGATGCTGCCCAGCGGGATAAAGTTTATGAAGTCAAATGCTAGTGGACCGAGGCACACTCGATGCAATGTAGATCCACCACCACCAGTGACCACCGCCTTGACCCACTGAAAGCGAAACACGAGACCGACACGAACCGATGCGAAACCGAACCGAAAGCCACTTCCGATTGCAATTTGTGGCTCATTTCCGCCTGCAGGCTGCAGGCTGGCCGTGACTCTTTTACCATTAATAAAATGTGCAGGAACTGTCGCTCGACTGGCCCATTTAGACTCGCTTGATTTCCACCAGGACAGGACAGAGCTCTGTTAGAGGAGCAATTCCTAAAATGAACTCCAGTTCCATTTACGGTTGAAGTTTTGGATGTGACCCGCGGGGCCTTTGGCTCATTTGTATCGTGTTGGGGCGGGGAGGGGCCACAAATGAAACACATAATCGCATCAATTATGAGCAAATTAATTAGCACACTGCGGTTAATTGCAGTCAAGTGAGTGGCACCAGGCCTGGGCAACGCTCCTCCGCTCCAGATCCTACTCCCTGTAACCTCCCTCTGTCCCTTTACGCACTGGGCGCAAACAAAGACGGATGTCGGCGACATTTACAAATTGCAGGCGGGACTTGTGGGCACAGCCAGAGGCCGTGGCAGTGGAAGCGGCAGAGGAATTGTTGCAATTTGCCAGCATAATCGCTGTCGATCGGCGTGGATTTGACACAGTTAAAATAAATTACGTAATTGTAAGGGACAGAAGGACAACGACAACAATGGGGGAAAAAGCCAAGAGCAGCCGCAGCAGCTATACAATTCTAACTGTGATGGCACTCGTGGGGCAGGGGGCAGGCACGGCCTGCAGCAGAGCCAGCAGGATGCGGAAATGAAGGGGGCACGTTTTTCAATCATGCTAACAGCACCACGGTGACCCTTGCTCTTTGTTCCATGTTCCCTGTTCCCTGTTCCCTGTAGCCAGTGTCCTATTCCATGTTGCCTGCTGTCTGCCCCTCTCCACCATTCTGCAGCCACAAATGGACCGCAAATGGTAACGTGCGGAAATCCATGCTGCTGCCATTGTAAACGTTTGCCTGCCATTATGCATGAATGCATAGAAATAGAGAGCAGCAAAGCGGAGGGAGAGAACATAGTAGCGAATAGGAGAGAGAGATAAGGAGCGTGACGGGAAGGGTAGGGTAGGTGCAGCATGCAGGTGCTTCAGAGAGAAACTGAGCAGAGGGGAGGCCATAGCAGGAGGTTAACAAACAAAATAATGAAGCAACAGTGAACCAAAGGCCGTGACGCCCTGCAAAAACACACAAAATGGTCACGGGATATACGAGTTTTCACTCTGCCACATCCACTAAACAGTCGCCGGGGAGAGGGGAGCTGAGAGGGAGATAAGCCGCGAGAGGAATGTTGGGCTTAGTTTCGATATAAAATGCGTATCGAAACTTTAAACTTTTTTGGGAATTTCCCCAGGAATATATTAAGGCTCGGGATTTGCATTTAAAGTGCGAGTTTCAGATAAGAACTTTGATAGATGTTGGGATTGTTGTTCAATAAATTGATACATTGATCAGGAGGAGATCGTAAATTATAGTAAATTAGTCCCCAAACGATGTGCAACAATAAATGCGATTGTGTTTCCTCCATTCTGCTTGATGGAATATACAATTTTGTTTATTTTCATTGCTTTTCGAAATATTTATCTGTCCAACAATAATTTGCACAACACGCATTTGGCACTCAAAAGTTTTGCTTTTTGTTGTTTTAAGCTTAATGGCAAATCCATTAGGGTTATTGAAAAAGCTGCTTCTGCTTCCCAAAGCGGATTAACAAATCCAAAATGTGTGTCCAATCTCTCACTCTGCCTCTCTCTCGGTGTGAGTTTTTTCGATATTTTCTGCGGTAAGGTGTCCTTCGTGTGTTTGTTTCTGTGGTGTCGTGTCCGAGTAACACTGCGGCTTTCTGACAGTTACATTTTGGCTAACAGTCAGCTAATCCATACATATTGGATGCAATTTCCAACTAAAATTCGACCTTCACTTGGCTCTTGGCAACAATGTGCCCCGCTGTCCGTGTTGTGAGACGGAGGCCACTTGAATTGAAGCGTTAATGGCACAAACAAGGGCATCAACAAGCCCCATCCTCCATGTTGTGACAGGCACAGGCAAACACAGCTCGAAATTTTGAGAGCGATTGGGCATGGAGGGGCTGCGGGCTAGGGGCCAACTTGTTGGGCCGTCAATTGTCCATTGCTGACCATTGCTGCTCCGTGTGCCAATTTATGCATGGTATTCCATTGCTCGTGCTGCTGTCCAGCAGCATTGCTGTGGGTCCCTGCTGCCTGTTCTGCATCCCATCTCTTCGTTGGCTGTCGGAGTGCCTAATGGCACGAGTATCTCGGTGCAGTGGTTAGCAGCTCCAAATCA
Organism: Drosophila subobscura; assembly: GCF_008121235.1. NCBI lineage: Eukaryota > Metazoa > Arthropoda > Insecta > Diptera > Drosophilidae > Drosophila > Drosophila subobscura. Next base: position 9,213,242 of record NC_048532.1, read on the forward strand.
GGTAAACGAAGCAAACGGCAACAGTACTGAGATCTATGTACATATGTATCTCTCTTCCCCTCTCCGTTTCTCAATTCCATTATTTTGAGATTTCTGTTGGGCATCAGGGACTGTTGCTGTAACGAACAGCTGTCAAAAGCAAATTCCGAACGGACACTCGTCCTTATTAGAATCTCCGAACCCACCCTCCCAAACACACGAGCCACATTAAATGGGATATGGAAACCACAATCGGCAACCACTGTGCGCTGTGCGCTGTGCATGCGGGGTGGCATGGCTCTGGATGTGCCCGTCAATCAGGGGTAACAATTGGGTAAATCAGAGCCCGTGCTCGTGCCTGGGCCTGCGCCTGGCTGGAATGCCTAAGCAGGTTGTTTGCCCTATTTGCTGGCTATGATTTGGATGCATTTGCAGGGCTGTCTCCATAATGAATCTTTGCAAAATCTGGTGCGTGTTTCCATCCACAGCAAGCACCATTCAATTATTGTTGGATGCCATTGATGGTGGAGGGTGGGGTGCTGGGCAGGTGACTCGTGCCCGGGCATATTGATATTTCAGCGCATCCTTCGCAGTTTACACTTGAGAAATCAAACAGAATCCTGCCACGACAAATGCATCCAATGCCAGCTGATCCGCACCGGAGGGGCGTTGGGATGGAAAAGTTCAAGTTTCGATTTATTTTTGTCACCTGAAGCTTGCCCCGGCCATTTGTGTGGCTCTTTTGTTGTCCTGTCCTGCCACTCGTGTGTCCTGTGGCGTTGCTAATCAAACGGCAAACGAGACGTACGGTGGCCAAGTCACGCAAGGTGTGAGAAGTTAAAGCCTTGACCTGCTTTACTGCTTCCCATGGAATGGCAATGGCTGTGGCTATCTATGGCTTCCTAATCCTCTGGCTCGCTGCACGTATCGAAGTAGAAGTCGAAGTCGCTGCGACACACACACCGAAAATCCTTTAGTCAAGTTTCGTATGTAGGGAGAGGCTTCCCTGCTTCACTCGGCAACGGTGTGTGCTGCGGATTAGCTTTGTATTTTGTCACAGGAAATTACATTTCGCCTTAAGGATGCCCCACCGATGGAGGAGCGCAAAAATTTCGTCTCATTGTTTGCGCGTTTGCGAGGGGGCGGGGGGGAAAGAGTGAGTGCCGGACCTGATCCTAGGTCCAGCTTCTGTTCCGGGTCCAATTCGCTGGACCTACAGCCCCAGGTATGCGCCTTTAATCGTGTGTACGTGTACAACTGCCGTCGTTGGCGTGTGCCGAGCACACGGAGCAGCCAGTAAACTGTCCACCTGCCAGGCAGCCAGTCGGACCCAGCTCCATTAGTTTGTGCATTAGAGCTACAAGTACACACAAAGCCAACACTTCCTGTTTCGTCCTCCGCTTGTGCAGCTCTCTGCCCCTCCCCCTGTGTGGGTTCCGATGTCGTGTGGTGGCATTCCGGCAACGCAACAGAATTTAATACAAGCAACTCGTACAGCAAATTGCTCAGGCACAGGAACTGGGCCAAATGTGTGTATTTAAATGGCAATGATGCCTGTCTGTTGATAGGCGCCAGCAGAATCCACCAAGAGAAATGTAGAGGCGAGCTAGGGCTGGGTGCTATTTTCTTAATTTCTCTATCAAGCGACGCTTTGCTACAGTGCTGGCAGATCCAAAAACTATTGGGTGGAACAACTTTGGCCATAACTTATGATAACATTTCCGTGTGTGCGCACATCTTCCCCTGCAATGGGACACACTTACTGCCTTCAGTTCATGCATAGTCAATCCTCAGAGATTGCCGACGACCAACATAATTTGTGCCATGTTCAACAAGGAAGCAAAGCCGGGCACGGGCTGCGAATGGAAGATGCTAGCAAGCCACAGACAGCAGCCAGTGCTCGTACGATGCCAGACTTAGCCGCAAGCAAAGCCAAAGCCGACCAGAAGGCGGTGGGAGAGTAGTCCAAGGTGGGGAGAACATTGAGCTAGCGCATAAGTGTAGTCCGGGAATAACTCCTTCGCAACGGCCTGCGCCAGAGGAGGGAGCAAACAAATCCGCAGCTAATAATATACGGCTTTTGTTTATTAGATTCATGCATTTTCTAGCCCAACTTTTGACGCAGATGTATGTGTGTGTTGTGTGTGGTGGAGTATCCCTGTGTGTGCGTGTGTGTTTTTGTGAGGCTCATTATGTTTGCTTTTATGGGAGCGCTGCGTGCCTGAGTCCCCAAAAAGCAAATTCCCAAATCTCCCGGCAGCCACTCGAAGTGATTTTAATAAAATTACCAAAGCGTGTAGGTAAAAACAACTCGGGGATTTGGCGAGAGAGAGAGCGAGGGAGATATGTGTAGAGGAGAGATGAGATGATTCTACGTAAATCCTGGGCAGAAATCGCTGCCGTTGGCACAAAATATTTCGTTCGTGTGGCCTTCGACCTATGACGAAATCGGGTACAAATTGCATGATTTGCGTAATGGAATAAATAAAATAAATTGCTTAATTTACTGATAAATTACATGAGCAGCAGCATACGAAACTTTGTCCTGACATATGTGTGGGTACATATAAATAAGAGGGGAATATGGGTGCCATAGTTACACTCCCACCAGCCCACACTTTCGCTGGGTCTCTAGGCCCAAAATGCCTTTGTTTTTCCGTTGTTTGCTTTTGCATTTTTACTTTGGCACATTTTACCAGATTAATTTCGTTGCCAGGCAAATATCCAACGGAGAGTGGAGGCCGAAAACGTGGAAGGCAGTGGGCGGTGTGGGTACGGGGGGGTCAGTGGTCAGTTGCAGCCGCAACAACCGCAGGCCACACGCACACTCTCCAGAGGAGCCGTGGCGAAGAAGGGACGGAGAGACTAGCAACATGGCTACAGGCGTGTAAACTATGGCTACTTAACTCCCACAAACACACACACACACACAGAGAGATACATGTACATACACCCACACAAAAGGCGACACACCTGGCCGCGTCTGGGTCCTGATCCTGCTGCTGGCCACAAGCCTGAGCCTCCTCCATTTGCTGCTCCCTCGAATATTTACGAAAGATTTATGCCAAAAGCTAATTTCATGGAAAAACGTATTGTTCTCTCTCCTTCCCCCTGCCCTTTGTGTATCCCTATGTCCGACCCATAGGCACATGTGTGTAGGATGCCTGTTCTAGTGGGAGTGTGGAACACTTTGAGGTCAGCCTAAGCCGCTGCACTATTAAGCTTCTCTCTAGAAAGTGTTCTGTTCAGGTTGCTGCCTCTGCTGCCCCTGTGGCTCGTTATTGCTGCCCGACTTGACCCGAATCTAATTATTTATGTTAATCGCTCTCCGAAGACTCTTTGCCAAATACATCATCAAAACTAGCATAAGACTTTTGTCCATGATTAGGGCCATAAATGAAGTAGAAATTTACGACCACTGAAATCACTGAGGGATAAAGACTGCTCCACAAATTGTTATTCAGTCATTTGCTGCACTTGAATGGATTCAATTAACAGCAGAGGGCAACACCATAAACCCTGAAATGGATAATCAAACTTTAAGTTATGGAGTGGCCCAAGCAGCAGCTACCACCACATAGTAGTCGAGTATCTAATCGAAAGTCAGTTCAGTCCATCCCTGCTGTGGCATGCCCACACAGGTCACTGGGCAAATGTATAATCATGGAAAAAGCAACAGCAACAGCAACAGCAACATAGTCAACGTCTGGTCTCTGCCAATCTGCCAGGGCTAATCTCAAAGGATGCGAATGCCGTGTGTCGTGGCTCGTCCAGGGTAAAGTCATCCCAGCGTACTCTTATTGGCTTTCTATCAATGCATCTGCCGGTGCTGGTGCTGCTGCTGCTGCTTCTCGGTGTGCTGTGCTGTGGTGTGGTGCACTTCGCCCTTGCAACCCATTTGAATTTTCAATTGAAATCAAATTTTAATGCGACCCAACTGGCCATGGATCCCAGTCCCAGTCCCAATCCAATGCCATGCCCTGCCATGCCATACCGATCGAGGACACTCGCCAAACTGGCTGCAAAAATTAGAGCTGAACTCATTTATGGCCAAAACGGATATCAAAATTTAATTAAATTTTCATTTTCAATTTCGGTTCTGTTCCGAATCCGAATCCCAGTCTAAGTACTCTTCGCTCTGCCACACTCATGTGTGTCCCAGCTCTGTGTGACATTGTGGGGGTGTGTATAAGTAGCAGACAGCACTCTCCATTTGTTGTTGTTGTTGCTGACCGTACACTAAAATTCCAATCGAGGACATCGAGGACAAACTCAATTATGACAACTGAGACCCCAGCTGCAGACGGGGCGGGTGGTGTTCAACCCCTAGAACCAACAAAAACAAAGAAGGAAATCGGTGAAAAAAGTCGATTATCGTGGGTGCGGGGGGAGTGGCTGGGGGTTATCCGTTCTGTTGGAGCATTTTTCATCGTGCATTTTGTCATTTCCAAATTTGTCACATGACATGAGGCAGCAACAAGACCGACAAGAGGCCACAACAACGACAAGATTGTCTGTCAACTTGACTCTGTGGCACTGAAGGGAGTCGAGAGATGGTAGATGGTAGACGGTAGCTTTGTGGCACACACACACACTCGCATAATATTGGCTTTGGCATTAATGTCGAATCCTCAACACATTCCCATTCCCATGTCAGCCAATACCCATGACATTCCCATTCCCATTGCCATTCTAATTCCCTTTGCTATGGCCATTGAATCGCTCGTGTACGGATACGGATACGGGTCTCGGTCCCTGTCGTGGTCCCGGGGTCGTTTTGGGGATTTAAACGAATGTGATTTGAAAATCAAGTTTTTGCGCAAATTGTGAAAACGAATAAAAGGCATCAATCATTCAGTCGAGCATCAAGTGAGCTGAAGTGTATAGTAAATGTCATTGCCATGGACTCGACTGCCGACTGTCGACGGACGACTGACTGGCTAATGCGGGGCCTCAGTGCCGCAGGTTGGTTCCCCTGGAAGCCTAGAATCCTGTGCCTGGATTGTGCCTGTCCTGGCTCCTGTCCAGTGGACTTCCTCCACTTCCGCTTGCCGGAGCATTTCCGTTGGCCAATAAGCGCTCTGCTCAATAAGCCATTCCCCGTACCGAATGGTGCTTCTGTGTGTGTGCCTGCATTTATGCGTCGATCCCTTTTACGAACTTGCCTTTCTGTGGCAAAAGAACCCACCAGCTGTGTGAGCGTAAGAGCATTAACCGTGTTAAGCCATCACATCATATTTAGTTCATGTCTAATGAGACTTTCGTGGCACTAATAGGAATGAAGGTATTTCATAAACAGAAAATTCATGAACATTCTCCATGGCATAAACTTCAATTTCATTCCCTTTTTACGTGTCTTCTTCTGTGCTGTGTTTAGTTGTTCATGTTGCTTGTGTGGCATTGCCTCAATTTGCTACCAAGTCCATACGGTAGTCCATGATGATGATGTTTTGCCGGTGTGGGCTTTACCATTGGCCCATTGCCCAACTGTCTCCTAAGTCTCCACTGCTGGCTGGGTGGTTGGGGGTGCCAGACAGCTACTCCCCTGCTGTGTGCGGGAGTGTGGCTTTTGGCCCAGGTGACATTCATTCATTTGTTGGATGCTTTGATTATTTCAAACGAAGCGAAAGTCCATTCGGATTATGTCGCTCTGGCTGGTGGCACCCCTGCTAAATGGTAATTTGTCTGCCAGACATGCCCATGATTGCGTTGTACATGCTGCCGCTTGGGTTGGGTTTGGCGGTGCCAAAAATTGCATTTGGTTTATTAATTAAACACCAAATATGCTGGCAATTCAATTATGACATACCCGATCAACCCGCTCTCCCACGTGCACATTTATTCCAAACAAAATGCTGCTCTGCCACATGCAGATAGATGCTTATTTCATATTTTATGTCATGCCCCAGGGAACACGGATAAATATTGAAGTTTGAAAGCTGACAAGAAAACAATGAAACTCAATTTTTAATTGATATTAATTAATTTTTAGGCCTTTGTGCAAGTATCGATCGTTCTTTCAAAATTAGTATTTCCAGTTGGATATTTTAGCTTTAGCAATAAATGCTGTCAAATGCTGTGTCCACATAGATTCCTAGAGTGAAGAGGATGCTCATTTTATAAGTCATTCTCTTGACTTTTTATGTGGAAAGCGCATTGCTTTATCCCACCAATTTTCACGTATTTATTTAAGCACATAATTGTGACTTTGTTTGTCCATAATCAAAAGGGGACTCGCCGTCCATTGTTTGCCATTTTATTTGCTGGAAAAAAATACCCGAATTGAAATATGAACTCTCGCAGTTGTTACCGGATTTATTCAGCCCCAAACACTGCCCCAGTGCCCGTATTCACCTGTCTATTACCGGAACTGACACTCCACCCCCCACTATACCATGCCATCCGCATGCTTTATTTTGGGATGCCAGCAGTGGGGCTGTATTTATTTCTTTTTGAGTGCGGTGCACAACAGCATTGCTGTTTTTTCAGCTGCAGAGTCGAGGGGAAAATGGGCAAATGGGAAAGCGAGCCTCAGTGCAGCATATTCAAAATTGAAACATGCAGAGTTGCGCGTCTCTCCATCTTTTTTTCGGCTGTGAATTTTCATCCCTCATGGAACATGGAACGGAATATGACGTGTGGCAGGTTGAAAGCGGTTGCCCAGGAAGCAGGGGTGCACCATTGTTCTGCAGCAACAAATGCTTATGTTTTTTGGCTTATCATGCCCGCCCGGCGGCCAACTGCAATCTTTTCCAGATTGAAAGCCATAATCCGGCAGCTCTACGACTGCTCTCTGATGCGCCCTCAAAAGACTCATCCACACACACACCAGCCAGCCAGAGTATCGTCAAGGTGATAGGTAACTTTTGGCGGTCAGTTTTGCCTAATTGAAGGGCAGCCCCGAGCTCCCAGCGCCCAGCTCCGAACAAAAAGCGCTGCAAAAAGACTGAGGAGAAATCTGTGCCGCAGTCTTGCACCGCAAGCGTCCCGGGTTTCTGATTCAGAAATTTACTCAAACTCAAAAGCATTTGCTTTTAATTAAAAATTTCCACTTGGCGAACTTTGGGGACCCGCTGGAAATTACTTATTCCCCCAACAACGAGTAGTACAGATACCCAAGCAGAGGCTCCTCCTGTTCTCCTGTCCCACTGCGGAACATCATAGCACGCAGAAAAAAAATAGCAGTATTATATACATAATCAATTTTGCTATGCAGTTTTAATTACAATTTGTGGGCGTGGTCAGTGCACACACACACACAGCCAGAGGGGGGTGCAAATGAAAGGCGATAGAGTGTGCAAATGGCTGCATAATGGAAACGCCGCCAAGTCCCAGAACGCGGTAACGCCCCAATGCCAGTGCCACTACCACTGTCCCTTGCCCTCTGTTCGCCGTGTGCACTGATGTCATTCGGGGGCAAGTGACAGACAGTGTCTGCGAAAAGTTAATACACATGACGTGCAACAAATTATATTTATCGCGCATCGGCAAGCATCAAATTATGAGGGTACACCGCCCGACAGCCGCAACAGCAGCAGCAGCGGCAGCGGCAGCAGCAGGGCTCTCCTTGTCGTGGCTGTCGCTGCTGCAAATTGATGCTTAAGGACAATTTTCACTTCATTACGCGCTGGCTGTTGCCGCCGCTATCCTTCCTACCTTTTCTATAATGCAAACCCAATGGGTATCAAGGGTGTAATTGGCCAGCGTGCAAGGCATGCCACGGGCAGGTGGTAGTCGGTTCTACAACAGAAAAAGGGAAGACCCATATGTACATAGATACCTATCTTAAGGAGCTGTTTATAATCCTTACTTAAGCTCCATACTCTAAGGTATCCCTTATTCGTTGCTTTGATGGAAATCCTAATTATTTGGATTCTCTTCTCGCACGTAATGGAAATTTCTTCTCGCACTCTCTGGCTTGGCCAGGATCGCCTGCCCGCTACAAAAGCAACAAATTACACTCGAGTGTTGCTGATGCTTTTGCAGACTCGGAAAGCCTTGTAGCATGCATTACAGTAATAGCATCAGGAATAGCACAGCGTCTATCTAGAAATGATGCAGTGGCAACCGCATCAGTTATTGCCAGCGTGAAATTACACATTGTGCCCCGAGGTGGCGATGGGGTTTGCACAATAATCTAATAAGGAAATATGTCAGAGCGTACATCATGTAAAGGTACATACATACATACATGCCCCCGCTGCCATCCCACTTCCATAATTAATTCTGATTGATTTAAGAAATTATTTGCCGGGCGAGCAAACAGATGGAAGGTGGGAAGGCCAGACAGGGAGCCGCTAAGCTGAAAAGGCAAGATGAAAAATCATTTGGGGAAACTGTCCCGAAAAAAAGCCAACACCCATGCGAGTATGCGAGCATTTTGGGGGGTAGAGTGATCCGCGGCACACCTGCACACGGCACACACAAATGGGACATCATAAAGAAACTCAATTTGTTGCCGCTCGAGCGATTTGTGTGCCACGCAAATGAACAAATGGAGAAGGGACAGCGCGGGGGACACAGCTAGGACAAAGGTGTGAATGTGTCTGTGTGTCTGTGGGTTCGTGTGTGTGCGGATGCGGATGCAGCAGAAAAAGGAAACAAACGGAAAGCAACGTCGGCCATTTTAATTTATGTCGGTTGGCAGCGCTCCGGCTAAGCTGCTTAACCGCCCTGCCGCCACCAGCAACGACAGAATGCTCCCAAGGAGCAGTGCGAGCAGCAAAAACGGCCGCGAAAAGGACCCGGGACTTGCCGCTGGAAAATAACCTTAAAATATAGCTGCTGGCTAAAACAATGGCTAAGAGCAGGACCTCACATGTGCGGGTGTGTATGCGGGGCAAATAATTCGCTAGCAAATTGAAAATAAACGCTTGCCACCAACTAAAAACCCTCTGCACACTTTTTCCTCGTTTGTTCAAATTTTCATTTCATTTGGTTTTGCTTTTTGTTCGTGTGCCTGCGTGGGCGGTGCTTACTTTTCAACTAAATGGAATGCACATGCATACATCCCAATGTACATATCTACATACAAAAAGCCGAGTACTTTGTGGAGCTTTCTTTCACCTAAATTTGGCTAAATTGTGAAAAAGATTTAGGGACAATCTCAAAAAGCTCTGCCCTCCGTAGTCAAAGATATTTTATTGTTAAATTTAGAAGGCTATTCCGTGACTTTTCGAAAGGCTTGAACACACTTCATAAGCTCGATCTCAAACGCGATCGATTCGTTAGTGCCGTTTATAACTTTCGGGCGATGGCGAAAGCCAGCAGAGCGTTCTACACAAATTAACATGAAGGCAGGGAAGTCGTCCAGCTTGATCTTCCGCAACATTTTGGCTGCCCTGCGTTGCACTTTGAACAAGCGATCGTACATCTCTTTTGCATGGCCTCGCTGTGTTACGTCCCAGCCATAGAGCAGAAAGTACTTGCTGAATATCTTCAAGATGCAGTCGTCTCTCATCACTTGGCTGCAGAAGATATTGGACCGAATACTCTTCCCATTGTACAAGAACAGGGCCAGCACCTTTCTCTGCAAAAAAAACCAAGGCTTCATATGCAATGTATCTTCGAATGATAACGAGTACAAACCTGTGCTAATGGCTGCATTTTGATCTCATTCAGTGCATTCTTCAGTTTACCCATATAGAAGTTGGGATAGGGTTGCCCAAACTTAAGATTGTAGTTCGTTTTAAACTGCTTGATGGCAGCCATCTCATTTTGTGCATGGCCTTCAATTAGACAGCGACGCCTATAAGCAGAGCTCAAGAGCGTGTCACTCAAAGAGACATTCGAATCGTTGATCAACGTCTCAGATTGTTGATTTGTACGCCGAACCTCGGTCACGGTGGTTTTCTTCTTGAAAAAGTTGAACAATCAATGCATAATTATGGGCCCAGAAACCTTTCCTACCTTGGTTATATTCTCTTCAGTGGAAGTGTTCATCTTCTGAAGCTCTTCGCTCAGGCTCTGTTCAGGTGTGGGTGGTACCTCAGCGGATGTCTTGCAGTTGTTAGCCTGGTCTATCTCCATGGGTGTTTCCTTCATAAAACAGTTTAAAATCCATGAAAGGGTACAAAATTCATTCTGAAATGTAATCTTTCTTACGTTGTTGTTATTTTCAGCCGTGTTTAATTCTCCAGAAGATATCAAGCTCTGATTAGGTGTCTCCATGTTTATTTTACTCCACTACAAAATTCTGTTCTTCAACTGTGAAAGAAAACACAAGGCTACTGATTTAGGATATTTGAAAGAAGGAAACAAATATGAAATGTAAAGTCGAATCAACTGTCAATATTTTACAGAGAAAATGCCCAACAGAATGTGACACGAAAAGTTAGCTACGATTTGTGTGCAAGCAAAAAGGTGAAACTGAAACCGATTTGTACGTCCGGACAGGTCCAAGGGGGCTTCTTGGCCGTATTCCAATTGTCCTCCGCTTAGCCGCTTATCGCTGCCAAGTTTGTCCCTATTTTTCCGAGACGTTTCGTTTCTTCCTTTTCGCTGCTGGCCAACTTTTTCTCTGGGATTCTGTCAGTTGATATCGAAATGTCAGCGCAGGTCTGAGCGCAGTGAGGACTGTGAGACGGAGAGCCTGTTGGCTGTTGGTCTGCCTGTCGGCCATCCCCGCGGGATGGGCTTAGCCCATTCAAAGTTACAATTCCAATTTGTTTTGGCCCTTCAATTCCAGAAAGCAAAGATACTACTTACTCTTCTTGAGCAGAAACAATCCAGCTGGGATGATAATGAAGCGAACAAACGGATGGCAGCAGCAAGCCAGAGCTCGAGTATTGCGAGTATTTGTTCAAGGAATTTCCAATTTAAAGTTGAAAATATATTGCACTCGAGGCTGAGTAAAAACGCCAACTAAATGGGAGAACAAATGGCTAAGCAGGATCTTTGCTTGTGGGTCAGGACTCAAGACCACGCCCACCATGCTGGGGGGATTCTCTCATTACCCACTCTCGCTCACACACAAACACATGAGCTGCCGGCAGCACTTAATTACGGAACGGTTTTTTGGGCATGAGCAGCAGCTGCGCTGCCTCTTCCGGCTGACTGCAGGGGGGGTTGTGCGACTGCAGGGGACAGGGGACTGAAGAGTGTGGGCAGCTGAGGCGTTTTGGGGGGGTGTGTGGATACCGCCTTGCCTTGCTTTTCTTGCTGCACCACCACGAGAGCCGACAGCAGCTGCGCCTTTTGCCTGCCATTTTGCTGTCAATTGCAACATGCATTGTGTGTGTGTGTGTGTGTGTGTGTGCCTGTGTATGTGGGTGTGTGCCAATGATGACGACACCATTGCCGTACCCCTCTCTCCCTCGTGGCCTAATAGGTTTGCCTTTCTTTTACTTACCCTCGTAGCGAGTCCAATGCAGAAAATGCCCAGAATGTAGAAATTCTTGAAAAGTGTAACAATTTTTTGTGTCAGCAACGAGCGAGCGAATTTTAATGACAGTATCAAAGTGAGTATCGATATTATCTGTGACACAATAGGCAAACAATCGCAGTAAATATCGTAACAGAAGAGCATCTCTAAGTGAGGGTATTGTTGGCTTCGTTATGGATCAAATCTTTCCCTTCTGTTGTCGTGTGTTTTTTTTTTTGCGCCCAGACATGCATACAAAAAGGCCGCTCCTTCCCCCGCACAGCATCTGGGCAACGATTTTGTTGCTTCTTTTTTGTTAGGTTTTTGCGTTTTAAAATTATTACATCTTATTTACAATGTGCGAGTTGTCGTTGTCGTCGTCCTCGTTGCCATTGCCGTTTGCCGTTGCCGCCTTGAAGGCGTGCCAACGACAACATGTTGGCGTTGTTGCTGTCGCTGCCGCCTGCCGCCTGCTGCGGCTGCTGCTGCTGCTGTTGCATGTTCTTGTTCTTGTTCTTGTGACAAAGAAATGTTGCAAATTAAGCGCTCGGCTGCGTGCGCTGTACAAAGTTTCAAGAGCGCTTCAGAGAACAACAACAAATGGAGCTGCAACCAAAAAATTAAATAAAAATGTGCACGTTTCTTTGTGTATGGCGATATGTATGAGTATTGCATATTGCATTATACATATGCAGACTTATTGTTCGTAATTGTATTCCAACATTTTGTACGTAATATTTCATTATGCCGCTGCACTCCCTGCACAACATTTGCTGCTGCCACAACTGTAAATATGTCATCATTTTGCCGGGCACTTTAACCACAGAACTTTCCACCCTCAAGTGCGGGACTCGTTTTCAACTCGTTTGCTGGAAATTGGATTAAATTTGTACTTCTTCTTGGCTCTTTTACGCGTATCCTTCAACGTCATCGTCATCATTATCATCTGCAACATTCTGCATGCTGAATAATCTCTGCGGGTACACTCCTCATTCTGTGTGTCTCTGGCGCTGCTTGACCGCCATAAGTAGCCAGCATTTCGACTGCCATAATTGCAACAGCCACAAGCACAATGTTCCCAGTCAGAATCAAAGAGGGTGAAGCAGAGAGTGACACAAAAGAAATGTAATCTTGTGATTAATTAAAGGTTTCCTGGAGTCATTTAATCAATTCGAGAATATTTTTGCCATCTGCGGTAGTGAGAATCATAACTGAATTCTTGGAAAAAGAATGCCAGATACCCACGTAGCTCATTGGTAGTTCTTGGAAACTAAGCTGTGCCGCCTTTGCCGCATTTTGCAGCACAAGTCTCCTCCTTCCAGCAAAACACAATTCAATTATACCAACGTATGAGCAAGCCCTTGAAAGAGGTTTGAGCAGACAACATTCCATTCCCTGATGCCATAATCGTGGGGCGCCGACCACCACTTTGGCCGTGTCCTGGCCAACGATAACGAGTTGAAGTTGGTCCTAATACATGTCCAGTTGGCATGCAAGTGGCAGCAGTGCTGCCTGTACTAGCACTACTGTGCTGGTAATAATATTTGAGGTGCACCGCTGCGAAGTTCGTGTGGTGTGTGCCACAGCCAGCGTCTCCGTTTCACCGCCGGTTTCACGCTGTTTGCTAGACCAACGCCACACCCCGCCTGCTCGTCCACTCCATCCCCAGGGGCGGCCTGTCCAAAGATGACCCAGAATGCAACTTGTGCAACTTGTGGGTTAGTTGCCTGGTTTTTTCTTACACATGTGTGCAAAGGTAAAGTACAGGCGAACTGTACGTACGTGTGTCATGTGACTCGAGGCGAGGCAGCAATGTTTTACTTACCACAAAATGCTGTAACTAAACGCACTCGCACATACACAGCCACAGACACAGACACATGCAGATGGCGGTTGAGGTGGTGCTGGGGCGGTGGATTGGCTGGAGATAGATACAGGATACAACAGGACTACTTATGGAGGGCACTTGAGGCAGCACGCACACAGGTAAACGCTGTATGCAGCATGCGGCATGCTCAACATGGCCACGATACGAGAATATCTCCCAGTTGGCAAGTTTTGTTCGCAATTTTCGAAGTATAGAGAGCTGGGGAGAGGGAGAGGGAGCGGGTGCAGCGGAAAAGGACAGAGGACCCGCCCGCCCACAACATATTGTTACGGCAAACGGTAAAGTTCTTGGCCCCAAAATTGTCACCGTTTCAGGTTTCAATGGTGCGCACATCGACAGCATAAACTTTACCCAAAATTTAAGTGGGCAGCCCAGGAGGGGCTTGTGGCTCGTGCCATAAGGACTTGAATTTTAAATTCCTGTAGAATGTCCGATAATGAAAGGTCGTCCGGATTGGATTACCTGCCCAGAACGGCAGTTTGCCTTGAATATAAATGAATGCAAATTGGTTTCGATAGAGGAACGGGTAGATATTATTTAAAAACTGTCAGGGAAATCAGTTAACAAATCAAATTGGGTAATCTGTCGATGGGTGGGGGAGGAAGCTCGCTTCAACTTAATGCTAAGTGCACTTTTGGCTAATTTGGCAATCATTTAGGCACTCAGCCAGCCAATCAGTTAGTCAGTCATTGAGTCAGTCACTCACTCAGACAGCCAGCCAATCAGCAGGAGCAGCAGGAGGAGGATGATCAGCAGGAGGAGTCGTAGTCGGCCTACGTTTGTGGCCCAGAAACAGCATCGTAATTGGATTGCCGGCTGCTTGTTACACTCGTAATGGCCACGAGGATGAAACTCAATTGCAAAGCGCGTTCAGATTTGAGCGCTTGCTGTCGTTGTTTAATCAAGCGTCGCAAAATCAATAGGCCCATACAAACACTCTGCCTTCAGTCCGTATACGCAATTTGTGACGTGCAAACGGGAGATGGGTGGCGGGAGAACCATGTCTGGACGTACTTTGATAAAAACCGAACAGATAAATCAGCAATTGGTCGAGTTTGTGGCACTAAGAGTGTGTAGCACTTAGCAGCTTGTGTCATCTTAGGGCTGCTGCACACAGGAAAAACGGAAACCAATTGAAAACTAAACCGAAACTCATTTATTTCTCGGCCAGAGTTGGCAAACAGCTGGCAGCAATCTCAATTTAAATAATAAAATATTTGAATGGCTGGCTGGATCGATAAATATGAATTATGTCCCATGTGGAAATGGAATGGGAGGCAGCAGACCTTCTCACACACATTTAATTAGAGCAAACAGCACACGCTGAGGTTGACAGACGCCTTGCACTGAGGCTGAAGCCTGTTCAGGGCTGAATTGAGATGCCACTCCTCGAGAGTGCAACATGAGACAGCAGAGAGCTGTTGAGCTGCAGAGCTGCAGCACTGGATATGTTCTTTATTTCGCTTTGCTTGCATAATTTTTAGCACATCCATCCATTCGATAACGAAATAAATTGCTTTCAACGAACGTTCAGCAGAGCTTTGATTAATAGCCGAAGAGGAGAGCACACATACAGGAAGTGGAACAGGAAGTGGAAGTAAGGCGAAGGGATGCCAGGGCGGCCAATGATTGGACTGCCATTGCAAATCCTTCTTTACTTGAATGCCCTTGCTCTCTGTGTCCTTGGGTTCATGCTCTGTGCTCCGTGTTACCCCCCTCTCTCCCTGCTGCTGATGAGCGCACATTTACTTAAACGTTCTTGCTTCGGTTGCTCCTTCTCGGGTGTTCCTTCCTGTGTGTTTGCGCTGTACGAATTTAATTGAGTGCTAAATGGCACGTAAACTGATAGGTCAACACACACACTGGCAGCACACACCCCGACATGCCCGCACAGTCAGGGCTTAGAGGCGTTGGGGCGCTGCATAGACAAACTTTCATTTGCTGGCCACATGTGTGTGCGTCCCAATCCAAATCCAAGTCGTTCTGCCAAAGGCAAGGCGTCGTCAAGGACACACCACACACAAACACCCACACCACACCACACCACTCCCCCCTGTTCGAAAGGGAAACGTGGCCTAATGTGCATCAACATTTCAACAAATCAGCAAACAGTTGCCAAATTGCGTGGGCCACAACATAGTAGGGAGGATGGATTGAGGTTGAGACATTCAATTAATTTCATTATAGACGAAACTTTTGCAGCGAAGGATGTGTGCAGTGAGTGTCCTGCTGTGCTAGTTTTGCTTGCGAAATTCATTTTTACACTTTCTGATTTTAGCCAACTCCCCTCCCCGACCCCTTTGAGAGCGTCGCATTAGCAGGACAATTTGTTGGGTAATCTCCTTGGGGGGCCACCAAGTTCAGGCCACATTTCCATTTCGGCTTTTGGCCTGGCAAAACTTTTTTGGCCCCGATAATCCAATGTTCGCAAGGGATAAACGAGAATTGTATCTGTGTGTGGACCGAGATAAACGTCAACACGTGCAAATAAAGCATTAAAAGAGCCACAGACGAGTATTAAAGCCAAGACAGAGGGAAAAAGAGAGTGGGGAGAGAGAGAGAGAGAGAGGGGGGCGAAAGATGTGTTGTGAATGGGGCGAATGCCTTGACCGCAATGACTCAAATGACGGACGGCAAAGGGCATCCCGGCGAGAGTCAGAGCCGCAGCCATTCCACGCCCCATGCTCTGACTTGGCTCTGACTTACGCAAACAAACACACACATGTGTGTGTATGTGTGTGCACACCCACGTAGAAGGACGCACGTCTCAAGTTTATCAAAGGAAAAGGAATGGAAAGGAACGCCAAAAGACGAGCAGGAAAACACCAAACACAAAAAGCTACAAAGGGACGCTGCTCCTAGGGGGAATGGAGCACAGGTCGGGCCACACTTAATTCATTCGTGATTTATATGAGTCGCTTTCGGGGACTTAAAATGTGGTTACAGCTTTCTGGCTTTGGCTTAGATTTTTGGCCTGGGCTTTGGCTCCGACTTTGGCTTTGGGTTTTGGTGGGTTTGGCTTTGGCTTTGGATTTTGGCTGCAACTAACAAAACTATGTGTGCGGTCTGCTCTGGGCGAAAGATTTGCCTGCGCTCAATTAAAAATTCCCCTTGAGCTGCTCAAAATTCAATTGAAATTCTAAAACCCAACCCCCCAAGCCACCCCAGGCCACCCATCCTCGCTGCTCCTGAGAATTCACTTGCAGCCGAACAAAGTCGAAAAAGCCAGCAAAACCGCTGATAAAATACATGCATACATAGAGACTTGGCTAAGCCTGTGAAAACAAGTTTTTTGGCTAGCTGGAAGGATAGAGGGATAACCGGATGGCTGGCAGCCTCCGTACGGCATTTTGTCACTTTGACAAAATTGTTTGGTAGTTTGGTTGGTAGCTGCCACGGCCTCGAAGCTCCCAGCCTCGCAACTCTCAGCCTCGGTCTCAGCCTCAGCCTCAGATCCAGCCCCAAACCCAATCGCAGTGCCGAGCCCAAGCACCAACTTGTCGTTCAAGTGACATTCAATTATTATTTCAGCCAGGCTAGCTGCACAAACTTTGCCAACGAAACGAAACCAAACGAAACGAAACGAAACGAGACTCTGCGACAAACGACAATATTGTTAGAATGTATTACAGTCAGACAAATGCCGGACGACAGTCAGGTCTGACAGTCAGAGCAGACAGACAGACGGGATAGCAGATAGTCGGAGAGGAGAGGGGAGCAGCGTAGCGATCTCCTGACAGTTTGAGGGGCACATAATACGTATTTGCGCATTAAATTCAAAACTTTTCAAATAGTTTTGTGCCAAATAAAATCAAAACGAAATGTACAAGAAAAATAAAAGGGAATTGGTTCGGATATATGTATGTATATATGTATATATGTACATCTCTTTGTATATAATAAGATGAAAATGAAAACTTTTAAATTGCATTTTGAATGCGAAATGCTGCGACACAGTGCCACGGCGACTCATTCCCTATTTTAGGGCTTAGACAGACGTTCTAACTGATTAAACCAGAGTTTCAAGCGAGAGTTTCTTCTGAAAGTTTTGCCCAAAAGAGAAAAAGATATTTTATACCTGCAGAAATGCTGCTGAATTGCCTTATAGCTCCTTTCTTTTGGACAAGGACTGTCAATGATAAGTGTTTGTTGCTCACTTTTCCCAACTCTTGTTGAAGCAACTTAGTTGCTTGTCTTTGAGCTGCTGATAGAGGGAATCTCTGTAGGGCTTTTTAATTGACTTTCTGGCATTCACAGCTTTGGGAATGTCACTGTATAAATATGACAGAATGCTAGGCTGACTGGCTGTTGGCAGACTCTCGGGATTGTCAGATAATCACGTCTCATACGTACTTAAATAAATCTCTGAAGGGTTCGCTACTAAAGCCGTAATCCAAATGTTTGGCGTTGTGTAAAAAATCACTTAAATGCTGAAAAGTTTCTGCTCGATTTTCACAACAATTTGGCACGCCCCACACGCTGGCAGGAGCGGCGTAGGTGAATCCTGAATCCTGAATGCCAAATGAAAATGTAAATGTAAATGCGAGTTGCAGTTTGCATCTGAAGTTGGAGCTTGAGTTCTTTCAGCCGGATAACTTGTAATTTGGACAGGGCAAAGAGGGCAGGAACAGCAGTAGCAGCAGTAGCCGCAGCAGGAATCCCACAACCAAAAAGCAGGCAGCTTAAAATTAATGACAGCAACGTAAATGTCAGCGAGGAATGAAAAACAAGAGCGCGGAAGGCGAGGCACAACTTTTAGCCAGCCGCAACGTGTGGCCAAAAACAATACTAAAGCCGAATGAAGGATGGCATGGATGTGGTGCCTGAGCGAAGCGGAGTTGCCTGCGATGCATGGCTTCCGGTTTTTGTTCACGCGCTGGTATTTGCTGCCCCGCCCTGTTGCTGGTGCTGGTGCTGGTCCTGCTGGCTGTTTCCCTGCCCTGTAACTGCCACCGTTGCGTGCGCGAGTGTCACATATGCACATTTTATTTATAAACTTGCAGCAAAGTGGAGAATAAAAAGCAGTCAACTTCTCGGAATGCCATGCCACCTCAACAGGCAGGCAGCCCAGCCAGCCATCTCAGCCCTCGGGCCATGCCATGCCACGCCACCCACTTCGGACGTTGCATGCGCCCGCGATAAAGCCCGTAAAATGCTTATCACGGCCCAGCCGGATGTGCACAGTGTCAAGCAGCAGCGGCAAAGCGTTTTTATATCCGCTGCGATGTGTATGCGATAGTTTAATGCATAATTGAAAAGCACGAAGAGTGGAACAATAGACCAAACGGGGGTCTGGCCAGTTGTTTGCCAGCCAGCTGCACTGAGCAGCAGCAAGGCCATTTAACCCATTTCCGAACAGTTGGGAGGGTGGAGCTCATCGCCAGTGAAAATATTCGTTGAAAAATACTGCACCATAAATTGGCTGCCATGGCATAAACATTTCTGAATAGATTAGTCGAACTCATGCTTGACCAGGACGAAGCCACTCCAAGTTGATGCCAAGGGAAAAGCAAAGCAGAAGCGAACAAGGACAGTTTATGGGGAATACAAAAGGAATGCACACTACTGCTTTAAAGTTTCCTTAAAGATTTATACAACTCCTAAGTAAGTGAAGGATTTATGAGAAATTGATGTATATTTTGAGCAGAAATCACTTAAGACTTTTTGGCTACTTTTGATTACCGAAATATGGTTTCGCTTACTTGAACAAGCCACCGAATATTTTCTCTGTTTTGCTTGTGCAAATAAGAAGATATTTAAATAAATAGCTAGGGACACTTGAGAGCCTCTTAGTGTTAAGTGGCATTGGGCACAGTGGCACAGGAGAAGTCGCAGCAGCAGAGCGAGAGTAAATCACAAATTAAAAGCAATCAACATTTTTGTGCTATTTCGCACTTGTTTGCACTTGATAATGGGAATTATTTAACATTTATCGGCTCAATTGAGCACGAAACAATTGCTGTTAATGAACTGTATGATTGATTTGGGTTCTCCTGAAAGAAGTCCCTTGAAAGTGCGCTGTCAGAGGGCGGAGGCAGCATGAAGGAAGTTGGAAGGAAGGAAGCGAAGCCTGTAAGCTTGGATGAAAGAAAGCGAGGCAATTGTGGCCTAATTGAATGGCGCTTAGCCGCAGTCAAATCGCTGCTTTATGTCGCTCTTCAATTGCACTTTGCGGGTGCAAGTGGCAGGGAGCAAGTGGCTGGCTGCCACACAGCGCAGCGCTCCTTCGGCACAAACAAAACGCGTTCAACAAAATGTAAAAATACTGCCAAAGTATGCAAAGCTGCTCGTAAAAACACTCAAAAACTACGTGCATGCAGCTTAGAGGCAAAGGCAGAGGCAGAGGCAGAGGCTGGCTGCTGCAGTAAGGAGTCGTCCTTCGTCCCGCGTCCTTGAGCTTCTATTTGTCCCACGCTCTCCCGCTCTCTGTCTCTCTATGTCTGTAGATGTGTGTGTCTGCAGCTTGGTAGTTGCTTAGCTGCTTCCGGCCGCCTCTTGCCAAGCCCCATGACCGGTTTCCTTCCTGAAAATCCATCAACGCTAATTTTGCATATTTCAGTTTCCATTTTTTTTGTGATTCCATCCACCTCCTCTCTGCGTCTTACACGATTTACTTCCTTCTCGCTCATGCTATCCGCCTGCCACTGCTTTTGCTGCTGCTGCTGCTTCTGCTCATCCGCCCATCGCCTGTGCACTTTATTCGCCTTTGTTTGGCTAAGCCGGCTTCTGACTTGTGTTTTCACAGCCTTAGCCCCCAAAGATATTTAAGCTATGAAGTGGCTGGGGGGAGCGACAGCAGAGTCACAGCGAGAGCGAGAGCACAGGGTCATATGCGAGAGAGAGAGTCTGTCTTCGCTGTGCCTGTGCCCCATGATGATGAATTATGTGGGCCACGTACGTTATTAATAATTCCTGTGCTGTCAACAAATACAGTGTCTTGTGGCACACACACACAGCCCATTGCTGGTGTTGCTGCTGCTGCTTCCCACGCTGCTCCCCCACAATGCGTATGCGTGATATGTTGGTGCCCCTCGGAAGTATATAGATAAATGGAGAGATAGCGAAATGCGGTACCCAAATTTATTGGCCATCTTGTTGTGCAACATCCCAAACCGCAGAAACCGAATTTGAATGGGTAGGGAGCAGACCATCTGTTAACATCTTTCATACATGCATCAGAGATGTACTACATCAGTGGGAATCAACACATCCACTGAATCTAAGCTGTTTGTTTGCACATTGTACGCTGACGAGTGGAGTACCAAAGTTAATTGCTTGAAAAATGCTGCTCAATCAATTACGAGGACACGAGGATCCGCCGAGGGCGGAGGGCGAATGGCAGGAAGAGCTGTAAACTGTGCACTGTGCATACACATGTAATTGATACATGTCCTTGTGCTGAGGTCCGTCAAGGTGTTGTGGGAGGGGCTGGCTTAAACCTGCCCACTGGAGAGTAGATACTTTTCGGGGTATATTGTATTGGCTCGAATAGTGCCCAAGGGACTAAATGGTTCAAGGGTTATGCCAACCATTGTCTGTCTGCTCTCATTGTGATGCATACAGTTAAAGCTCGAAGGAACCTTATTACAGGGTACGGGGACTCCCGACTATACATATATATTTTTTCCCCGTTTTGTTTGATCTGCCCGACCTCGCGTGCACCATTCATCGTTCAAATGGAGTGCCAATGGATCGACCACTCAACGAGTGTGTCCTGTCCTCTCCCGTCCTGTCCATCTGAGAGTGTGTAACATTGCCACTTCATTTAGCCAATTAAGCGATATTCTCCCAAAGAAATCTGGGCTGGGAAATGGGCAAATGGCAGCACAGACTATCCATCCTGTCGAGCAATGAACTTATTAATGACCCCAGACCTGCTACAGAGAAATTAGCTAATTATTTGGTGGCCGGCAGTTTGATGTTTAAATATTTCATACGCCTCGACTGACACCGACCGGGACTTTGTGTGTGCTGGGCAGAGAGTGGGTGGAGGGTGGCTGGCCCCCGACTCTACTCGAGCATCGACCAAACACTGCAGCATTAATTAAATATTTATGCACAAACATGTTCCCTGTTCAGGGGCCAAACAGAGCGCAACAAATAAAGACGGTCGAGAGAAAGCTGAAGCCGGTCAATGTCTGTGTCTGTTACGGCACGCTGACTCGACTCCAGCAACCTCATCGTACTCCGGAGTCCTAGATACTCCTTGAACTGCTGCTCCTGCCCGTACTCGTACATAATTTGCTTTTATTTACCCCCATCTCTGTGTGTGTGTGTGTGTGTGTGTGTGTGTGTCTTATTGTTCAAAGTACAAATTTAACATGTAAGCTGAAGACAATGCAATAAAGTTGAAATTAGTTCGGGCCATAATTTCAGGTGAACATCCGGAGGCAATGCAAACTGGCTCATCCGGTTGTCAGTACAATTGGCTGACAATTGTCCTGCTGCTGGCCCTCGTCCTGTGCTACAGTCAACAATGCACAGCCGCATTGCCACCTCAGTTGCCAGGGGCAGCAGCTGCAACAGCGGCAGCGGCAGCGGCCAGTGAAAGTGCAACTGCCACGGCCACATCGAGAAAGCGTTGCCCTGCGGTCGCCAGCTGCCGCCAAGCCGCAAGCCACGGCAACACTCAGACCCTGGCTCAATCCCAGGCCAAACGCCACTGTCACAGATGATCGAATGGAGGCAACAAAGGCGAACAGCAACAGCAACAGCAACCACAACTACATAGCGTAATGTAAGGAGACACATGAAATGTGTAAAGCGTGCAAGTGAGTATAAGCGAGTGTCCGAGTGAATGGGCAATTGAGTGTTTGCTATTCAGTCATAAGTGTGTCAGTTTTAAACTATGTAGAAAGTACTCAAAGTGGAAGCACTCAGCATTTGCTACACAATGTGGCACAATGGCGTAGTAATTGCAACCATAAAAACTCTACACTAAAATCTGCATTCCCCAAGACATATGCAGTCCAAAGATAGCTCCAAAATTCGTTGACTTCCAGCATATGTTTCAACCGTCATTGAAATCTGTTAATTAAAATATAATTAGCCAACCGAATGGGATTAATTCTGGATTCCCTTTCCTCTTGCCACCGCCATTGTAAAGCATTGTAAGCGTCTATATAAATATGTGTATGTGTGTAAGCCAATAGATTACCGTTTAATGTGTATGTTTAAACAACAACAAAAAAGGAAAACAGAAATCAAAACAAACCACAGTGGTGGGTGGGAGTGGAGTGTAAATAGCAAACTTAAACGTAATTGCAGCATTGCATAAATGCAGAGAGGCAAACAGAATGTATCACAAAAGTACGATAGGAGTGAGTAATCTCTTTGGCCAGCGGCGGGGACTCTTTTTAATATATTAATGAATAATCAAATAATGTGCAGAAGCTCCATATTCCATAATTAGATAAAAACGTAGCCTTGCCTGCCTGCCAGCAGACAGCAGCAGCAGCAGCATCGAGCCATAAAACATTCAATTTGATGCCATATCAATATCATGCAAATATTTGCACTGCGCAATTTTCCGCCAACACAAATGTAAATTCGATTTTCCCCTCCCTCAAACAAAACCAAAAAAGGCAGAAAATGAAAGCAAATCCATTTATTTATTTCTTATTGCCACGGCATTTAGTGTCACTATTCAATAATTCCACGAGATTCTACAGTGAGGTGAAAACTACTTTGATTTCAGTGCCAAAAATGCAGAGAGAGATTTGATGGAAAGAATTGGTCAATGTTTTCTTCGATAATATTGGCAGCTGAAAAGTTTATTTAATTTCCGTTTCCAACTTTAATTACAACATTTTTGATGTCTCTATTAGACGGCCAATTCTTTGAGTAATCATTTTTCATAATTATTTAAAAAATGCAGTTAATTACATTGAATGACACAAGTGCCGGTACAGCATATAAGTATGCCATTACGCGTAACAAAATTCCCCTGGTCCCCTTATCAAATTGCTTAAATTGATTGTATTAAGCAACGATACTCCAACTATGTGAAATGTGGTTGAAAAAAGAATATACAATTTCGATTGGTGGTGCAAAAAATGTTGCAATAAAAATCCGATTGACACACACACACCATATAAAAGTTTCATAATTGTTTTAATTAAAAAACAACAATTTCGCTGCCCTTAACAGGGGATAAATCAAACACAATTTGTTAGCCAAATCAAGCAAGAACCAAACTCAAAACTGGCCACCATAAAAACCCATTGAGATCGTTTGGCCAATTAAAATGTACGCCACTGATGTGTGTTTGCTTCCCATCTACTTTTTGTACTGAAACATAATTCCAAATTATGCATTTCCATTGTGTTTTCTGCGGCCGCGGAAGGACAGAACAAATTATATTAATTTCATTTAAGCTGTAAAAATAATGTTAGTCGTAAGCCGATTTTATATGTGTGTGCGTGTGTGTGTTATCGGGCAAATTGTATCATAAATGTTAATGTACATTCCCCCCATATATGCCAGTAAAGCAGTTGCACAGGATACATATTCATATTAATGGGAGAAGTGATCCATAGCGCAGATCTTCCAGTCCGTCTGTCTGTATCAATAACCGAACTTATCAATTCCCTCGAAATACATTTGTAAATACCAATCCATTCGTATCGCAGTTTTCCTGTCAACCTGCCGGTTTTCGGGGACTGTTTTATCCATCTGAAACTGCAGCTAACCAATCAAAAGGATACGCATACACAGATAGCCAGCAGCTACACATAGAGATTTGAGTTAAGTGTGAATAAATACATATGCCAGCCAGCCAGCCAATTTGTAATTCTGAAGTGGTAATGCCATAAGCCCGCAGGCATTTGCCGTAAACATTTCGAGCGCAGTACATAAATCTATATAATCGTAGGACATCAACTAAGTAATTCCTGTATATTAAAGTTAATTAGTGAGAGCCGATAACTATGCATTAGCCCCCCAGGCACACCATACTGCATAGTTGAATAGTTTTAATAAAACAATCGAACTGTATAAAACGAAGATAAAAACCCACTACTTTTAACTGTTGAATTAACTACGAGTTGTACTAAGCGGCAGACTAGTCGAATGGATGTTTTTGCAAGTGCAGAAAGTCAGGCACGTACGAGTTTGACATCATATAAAAACATAGCAAAGCATTGCAATAATAAACAAATAGCAATAATAACTAAAGAACACAATTGTTGTTTGTCGCCAGAGAGAGCAAGAAAACAACAACCAACAGCAAACAGAACAACAGCGAAATGAGATACGATTAAAATTTTTTATTTAAAAATTAAGTCAATCGTGGCGTTTTTATTCGGGGGATTAGCCGCTGCAGATGGGATCCGGGGGGAGTGTGGGTGGCTTCGCTATGAACTGTTGAATTATTTATGCAAACTACAAGGGAATACGACAGCTGGCCCGGCCCTCCCATCCAACACTCAACGACAGCTCCAAGAAATGAAAAATAAGCTGCAACGTATGCGTGTGTCACATGTAATCGCTGGATTATGGACAGCTTGGGCCAGGAGAGCCGGCGAGCAGGCGAGCAGGAGCTGTGAAAGGAACTCCTCCGGAACTGTGGGGCTGGTGTTGAAAACTGGGTCAGCAAATAAATCGAAAAGGCTTAAAACAACAGAAGGAAAAACCATAGAACAACTATGGACAGCCATAGCTTATGCGACCCGAACAGATTGCTCCCGGGCAGAGGGTGTGCAAAAGGCCATGGGCAGAGGGCATGGAATGAGTAAGTATTTGCACGGATGTGAGTTATACAACAATTTGCATTTGATGTCCTTGCGATGTGTTGTCAAAACAAAGAACATGCATCAGTCTCTAATTGCTCTCAGGGCAAATTAAGTGAACGGACACACAGGTAACTTGTCACAGTGTGAAGTTCACTTGCAATTTATGTTTCATTTTAAGTTCCTTTCATTTAAGTTTAGTTATTTTAAGTTCATTTCCATATGTTCACCCTTCACCAATAATTATTAGATAATCCCCTACCTACCTTCACTTCTAATTACTTATGTTCTGTGTTCTGTTTGGGCATTTGCAGCTCATCAACCATTCTGGGGAAAACTTTGATAATCCATGAACCGCAACCGCAGTCAAATGCCAATCGAAGTGCACTGTGGTCCCAGCTCATTAATTAGGAGTTGTGTTTGCGCTTCTGGACCACTGCCAGATGGAGGAATGCAACTGTAATTCTATTAAAGTGGGCCACAAAATCCCAGCTTATCCGCATGCATGTCTGCCCCAAAATTCGAAATAACAATAATAATGTTGCGACGGTGCGGCCACACATTGACCGCACACACCCAGTCCTATCATGATCAAAGGACCAATTGAACGAACCATTCGGGAAAGTTGAGGTTGGAAACAATCTGGAACAAGGCGAAGAGAGAGAGAGGGAATGGGCGGAAGCGAAGGCCGTTCCTGAAGGCCATTCGCCACTGCGTTGGCATAAAAATATTTATGCGCTCGCTTGAGTTCAAATTGATGCGCGCTGCTTGCGAGTATGCAAATTTTTCGTTGTCTAAGCAACCGCAGTGCCAAGCTGTTGTTGTATGCTTGAAGAGGGAGCGGGAGCGGGAGCTGTAGCTGGACCCGGACATGGGCATGTAATTTGGCCTGATAGATTCTACTTAATGGCATGGCATTAGACACATTTGTTGCCTGTCCTGCCCCACATGCCGCAGGAACAGCAACAGCAGCAGCAACAGAAACCGAAACATCAGCAGCCACGGCCTAGGCCTGGATATCGATTTGAACTCAGCGGGGCATTCAAAATCAGTTTTGAATGGGCTTTAATCCCGCACCGTGCCACGGACCTCAAATTTTCGCTTTCACATTTCCATTTGACAAAACATTTTCGCACACACACACACACACGCGCGTTCGTCCGCATTCTTTCCCAGCATTTTCCCGCTAATTTGACTGTAAATTTAGATGGCATCTACATGTAATCCACACAGAATTCCTCGAATGACAAATGCATGCATCAGCGGGTGGGGCACGAGTTACTATTGAGGCAACCCATTGGGCATGCCCCCTGCACGCACCCAGGACCATGTGTGTGTGTTTGCATCTGACGGATACGAGCTGCGAAGGAGTAGCATCGCTTCCCGCAAATTCCTCAGGATATTGGATCCTAATGGGAAAGTGATTCCCAAGAAAAACGAAAATCCATTAAAGAACTAATGGAAAACATGCTGATTAATTGGAGGCTTTAATTAATTACAAAAATCCATCGGAATATATATTTTTTTGTATCAATGGAGAACAGTTGTTATTTATAATGAGAATAATCAACCGCAAACTCTTTACTTTTCGAAAGCCATTATAAAAATGAAATATTGATTAATTCTTTAATTATTTGCAGAGTAATTACCCGAGATCACACGATGGAAGTGGCTATGGGATATCCTGCTTGTATGTGGCTATATATTTGTAGAGCATCTAAATGCGTTTAGCCATTATGCTCTCCCATTTGTATGCACATACATATATCCTACGTACGTACATATCTACGTAATGGCATTTTCTGGCGCCTGCATTGTCAACGGGTGTTTGCATTCTGAGGGCGTGGTCACGGCCAGTGTGGCAGGCCAGGCATAAACTGGCCGCTACAGCGACCGCAGAAAATGCCAGTTGAATTATAGACCATTTGAATGAAATTATTTTAATTGCGTAAATCACTTTGCAGCCAAACCAGAAATTCAACAATGCTGCGGTGGGCGGTGCACTGCAGGATGGGGCAACGGCAGAGGCAGCGCCTGTGCCCCTGGCGTAGGGTGGTTGAAGTAAAATGTGGCTCACTTATTGGCCCAATCTCATTTAATGCTCGCCACTTTTGCGGCCAACAAAGCAGAAATACTCTCGCAGTGGAAGAGGCTGGAAGAGCAGAAAGTAAAATGGGTAGAGGGGAGCGTGGAAATACTCGAAAATTTAACCAACATATTTCTGTTTGCATATTTGCACTCCATTCCCAGATAATTGTTTTCGCTAGGTCGACAATAGAAATAAATTCTGGCAACAATTGCCACAGCCAGAGCCATCCCTGGGGAGCGATGGTTACGAGTGTGTGTGAGTGGGCCACTTGTAATTGCAACTATAATTTGTACAAATTATCGCCAATGTTATGAATGCATTTCATTTTGGCAGACCGGCGCGGCTCGCCCACCGATGCTCAATTCGAATGGAACAGAACACACGGCGTATGCGTGATATCAATATAAACAAATTTTGCATTCAGGGCGACCCTTGAAGCGGCGATAAATGCAATGTTTCCATAATTTATGAATCACCCCGGACAGATGGGGCAAATATTTGCCAGCACTTTTCGTGCATTACCCGAATAAAGCGAAATAAAGCAGAAGGGTGGGAGGGGACTCCAAACAGATGTCGCATAAACTTTAAACTCCAGCAGGATCTAACCCTGCAGCCAGCTGCTCTCCGACTCGCCAATACAGAAAGTGCTACACATACACAGACACAGAAACACACAAACACTTTGACAAACCAACTCGAAATGTCCCAAGCCCCACCCACAGCCGTACACGCGTCAATGGTCTTCGTAGCAGTTCCAGTTCCAGTTCCAGCTTCATTTCCCCATTCCTGGTTGTGGCCTGTTCGGTGTAAGTGTTTGGATGGCAGGAAAATTTTGTTTGACTCTCAAGTGGTTATTGTTGTCAGACCCGTCATAATGCAGAGACTGGCGATGCGATGCGATGCGATGCGTCGGTGTCGCGATGATGCGAGATATGCGATACGTGTCATGATAAATGATGGCGCTCCGTCCCTAAATAAGGCTTAGTGCCAGCAGCGTAAGTATGACTATGAACTATGAACTTATGGCATATTTGCTCGCCTTCAGCAGCAATCAACGCACTTAGCGTTGAGTGGGATTACTCTGGTCGGAGAAGTGATTTCAATGCGAGTCTGAGAGCTACTTGTAGTCGTCTCCAAATGACACGACAGGAGCCCAACCACTTGCAGGATCAGCGATAACAGGTCGTCGTCCGTACTGTCCCACAGATGTAAGCAGAACTTGTGCGAACATGAACTTCCATCCACTTCCGGCAACTGGTTGTGAGGCTCACAGTCCCGCCAACATCCTGATGAAATCAGCCTAAAATATGTATATATAAAGTCGTAGACTTGCAATGTGTACAATATACCAATTGTATTTGTTTGATCCACTACAAAAAGAAGAGAGAATGAAAAGTCACAAACCATTTGTATCTACATATGTACATATCTACATATTCCGTGGCGACACCACATTGAGTTCGTGTATATTTGAAACTAAATGAAATGAAATTTCAAGATATGGCAGCTCTATGTTCCTTCCAACCGTTTCCTTCCTTTTGTGTGTGAACCGGTTGGATAAAATGATTCGATTGTATGCGTTGTATAAGACGCACGCAAGCTGGAAGTTTCATTGTAAGCACGATTTAGAACATACATATGCTATAAAATGCACCCAACTCACGCCATCTACAGGAACCACAGACTCAAAAGAATGTTATGGCTAATCATATCCTTATCATCCTTGTACAATCCTTTTACGCCAGATCGCCAAATATTTATTTCTAGCTTTGTGTATTTTAATGGATATCCTCTTTTGGTAGCAATCGATTGGCAGGGTCACTTTTGGTAACTTAAAGACATTCCACGTCTAGATCAGACCTTAAATAATCGAAATAAAGGCCTACGAAAATTTAAAAAGAAATCGTCATTCAAATGGCCACCTGACGGCTTCTTTGTTGCCTTTTATCAGAACCGTCGATGTTTCATCGCAGCTAGCTTCTGTCAGACATCATTAGTATTAACGATATGTCTGATTCCTATCGATGGGGATATTGTTTGCTTGCAACACTGCGGTATATTTCACAAATTTATTGGGAAAACAATTAAAATAAGAAAAGCGAGTCCTTAGAAGTAACCAATCTTTTAAAGAATTGATTATTCTATCTTTTGAAATTAAATGTTCAGTGTTGAGAGTCTAACCTTCCTGGTAATATTGATCAGAATATCAAAATCGAGCAAATTGATTTATATCAGTATATTTTCAACTTGAGAATGTATATTTCGGTATACTTCTGAGGGTTACACGGTATATTTGATCAATAAAACCGCGGTCACACTGCAGAAAGAGCACGCCGCAATACTTAATGTACAAAGTTTCAACTTTATTGTAAAAGCAAAAGCAAAAGGACAATTTACCATCAAATACTTAAGTAAACCGATGAACAGTCTCGGAGGATGCCGCTGCATGTCAATTGCAATACGATTACCAGGCGGAAGGCGACTAACAGACTGCATGCCAAGTATTCTGTCCAACATGCGGTCTGTTCTATAATTTGGATAATTATTTTGCATATGTAATCAATTGTTTTGTGTTTTTCTTTTAGAATTAGATTCTTGTGCGGCTAGACACGTGACGATTATGTTCCAGATGAGGATGAACAGACGCGCATTGATTCGGACTCGCGACACGCTGAGCATGTGAGTATGTCAGCGGTACGCATCGAAATATGAAATTGATGGTCAATCTTATGTGTATCTTCCTCCACAGTTGGCCAATGAAGAGGCTGCCAGCAATGTGTAGAAAGATTGCATCCTGCATATCCCGGAAACCGATGCCAATTGGCTGCAGTGTTTTCTGAGCAAGATCTTCAAGAGACCATGATGTCGCAGAGCAAGTCTGCCGATGGACTCACGATCGGGTCTGCTTTAGCAACTGCATCCCATCAATAAGCGATGCCAGCAAGCAGACAGCGACCCAGGACATAAGCAAGGATTCGTACCAGCGACATTTGCCGCAATTTGGTGTCGATGTCAAGAGATCCTGTGAGACGGTAAGGTGTATATTGACTCTTCCAGCAGCTCTTTTTTTAACTGTTCTCGCTTTGTGTTTTTCAGAAAATCGTAACCGTTTTCGTATTCACAGAGCTGAAGGATGAGGATCGCACGCTTCTATTGCCGCTCTGCTATACACAGATGGCCGATGGGGCCCATTGAACTCAACTATGTGGGGATCCAGCTGGAGCGTGAATGCCGCCAGTGACTGCAACCTTTTTCCTGCGGAAGATCGAGGAAGGCTGGCGTGTCGTTGTTCCCGGCAAACAAGACTTTACATTGTCCAACATAAGCGACTCTTACGTGGGCTGCGATCAGGAGTAGAAGGACTACAAGGATCAGGAGTCAAAGTGGCCGATTTCCAATCTGACAGTCAGACCGAGTCGGATTAGGGCGCAGGCTAAGATTAGTATACATAGCAAATACTTCCTTTTTGTAAAAATATGAAATTAACCTAGTTTTTGTACTAATAAAACATGTAGCACACTTTTGGGGCTATCCGATAATACCATCAATATTTTAAAGTATCTTTTGGGGGCTGGCTTGATTCCCGATAGTGTTGCATACTTTCAGGCTGAACGGATCCCTATTTAAAAATGGCGTAAAACAGCCGTATCCTGCAGTCCTTAAGGTCCTTCATGGACTCAAACGATACAGGACACTGTCCCGGTCACGAGGAGGCGTGGCACGTCCTGATCCGACAGGACACAGCCGAGTTATAGCATTGTAAGGAATATATCTAAAAACAATGCTAAAATGGCATTATCCTTAATGTCCTTGGATCCTGAAGGATAGCCAGCGATCCGGGACGTTGCCCCGATTACGAGGAGGCGTGGCACGTCCTGTTCCGACAGGACACAGCCGCGTTATAGCGTTGTAAAGATTATATCTGAAAGCAACGGTAAAATGGCATTATCCTTAATGTCCTTGCATCCTTAAGGATTTCCCGCGATCGGGACGTTGCCCCGATTACGAGGAGGTGTGGCACGTCCTGATCCGACAGGACACAGCCGAGTTATAGCGTTGTAAAGATTATATCTGAAAGCAACGGTAAAATGGCATTATCCTTAATGTCCTTGCATCCTTAAGGATTTCCCGCGATCCGGGACGTTGCCCCGATTACGAGGAGGTGTGGCACGTCCTGATCCGACAGGAAACAGCCGCGTTATAGCGTTGTAAAGATTATATCTGAAAGCAACGGTAAAATGGCATTATCCTTAATGTCCTTGCATCCTTAAGGATTTCCCGCGATCCGGGACGTTGCCCCGATTACGAGGAGGTGTGGCACGTCCTGATCCGACAGGACACAGCCGAGTTATAGCGTTGTAAAGATTATATCTGAAAGCAACGGTAAAATGGCATTATCCTTAATGTCCTTGCATCCTGAAGGATTGCCAACCATCCGGGACTTTGCCCCGATTACGAGGAGGTGTGGCACGTCCTGATCCGACAGGACACAGCCGCGTTATAGCGTTGTAAAGATTATATCTGAAAGCAACGGTAAAATGGCATTATCCTTAATGTCCTTGCATCCTTAAGGATTTCCCGCGATCCGGGACGTTGCCCCGATTACGAGGGAGGTGTGGCACGTCCTGATCCGACAGGACACAGCCGAGTTATAGCGTTGTAAAGATTATATCTGAAAGCAACGGTAAAATGGCATTATCCTTAATGTCCTTGCATCCCGAAGGATTGCCAACTATCCGGGACTTTGCCCCGATTACGAGGAGGTGTGGCACGTCCTGATCGGCCTTCAAATAAAGGATAAAACAACAAAAAGGATCTCCTGTTGTTGTTGTCGATTTATGTTGTTGTTGTTGTACAACAATAACAAAAACCACTTTTTTTGTACAACAAGAAAGTGTTTGTTGTACAACAACCACCATTCGTTTGCACAGTGGCGCCCCTGCGATCAGGACGGCCAAATCTGAAACTAAAATAACGTAGTTCGATAATTGACCGCTCAGAGTTGGGGCGCCACTGCGCAAAAGAAAAAAGTCTTAAAAATGCTTCGCTTAAATGTAAATTTTCAGACCGAGTACCAGGCCAACAGAAATCAGCAGAAAGCAGCTGGTTTTTATGTTTTTCCCTGTGTCAAAAGCTGGATGCTATGAAACGGCAGTTAATTTTTTCAAAATTAAGGTAACTAAAAGTATGCTACAGTATTTTTTGAGTGAAATTTCATCCTTTCGTTTAATTCAGAATTCGTACAATGCTATAACTCGGCTGTTTCCTGTCGGAGCAGGATAAGCCACACCTCCTCGTAATCGGGGCAATGTCCCTGATCGCTGGCAGTCCTTCAGGATGCAAGGACATAAAGGATAATGCCATTTTACTGTTGTTTTTAGATGTAGTGCTTACAACGCTATAACTCTGCTGTGTCCTGCCGGATCAGGACATGCCACGCCTCCTCGTGATCGGGACAATGTCCTCTATCGTTTGAATTCATCAAGGACCTTAAGGACTGCAGGAGATGGCTGTTTAACGCAATTTTGAACTATATTGAATCAAACCAGCCCCCAAAAGATACTTTAAATTGTTGACCATATTTTATTAGTACAAAGACTTGGTTAATTTCATATTTTTACAAAAAGGAAGTATTTGCTATATATACTAATCTAAGCCCGCGCCCTAATCCGACTCGGTCTGACTGTCAGATTGGAAATCGGCCACTTTGACTCCTGATCCTTGTAGTCCTTCTACTCCTGATCGCAGCCCACGTAAGAGTCGCTTATGTTGGACAATGTAAAGTCTTGTTTGCCGGGAACAACGACACGCCAGCCTTCCTCGATCTTCCGCAGGGAAAAGGTTGCAGTCACTGGCGAAATTCACGCTCCAGCTGGATCCCCACATAGTTGAGTTCAATGGGCCCCATCGGCCATCTGTGTATAGCAGAGCGGCAATAGAAGCGTGCGATCCTCATCCTTCAGCTCTGTGAATACGAAAACGGTTACGATTTTCTGAAAAACACAAAGCGAGAACAGTTAAAAAAAGAGCTGCTGGAAGAGTCAATATACACCTTACCGTCTCACAGGATCTCTTGACATCGACACCAAATTGCGGCAAATGTCGCTGGTACGAATCCTTGCTTATGTCCTGGGTCGCTGTCTGCTTGCTGGCATCGCTTATTGATGGGATGCAGTTGCTAAAGCAGACCCGATCGTGAGTCCATCGGCAGACTTGCTCTGCGACATCATGGTCTCTTGAAGATCTTGCTCAGAAAACACTGCAGCCAATTGGCATCGGTTTCCGGGATATGCAGGATGCAATCTTTCTACACATTGCTGGCAGCCTCTTCATTGGCCAACTGTGGAGGAAGATACACATAAGATTGACCATCAATTTCATATTTCGATGCGTACCGCTGACATACTCACATGCTCAGCGTGTCGCGAGTCCGAATCAATGCGCGTCTGTTCATCCTCATCTGGAACATAATCGTCACGTGTCTAGCCGCACAAGAATCTAATTCTAAAAGAAAAACACAAAACAATTGATTACATATGCAAAATAATTATCCAAATTATAGAACAGACCGCATGTTGGACAGAATACTTGGCATGCAGTCTGTTAGTCGCCTTCCGCCTGGTAATCGTATTGCAATTGACATGCAGCGGCATCCTCCGAGACTGTTCATCGGTTTACTTAAGTATTTGATGGTAAATTGTTCTTGATTTTTCTTTTACAATAAAGTTGAAACTTTGTATATTAAGTATTGCGGCGTGCTCTTTCTGCAGTGTGACCGCGGTTTTATTGATCAAATATACCGTGTAACCCTCAGAAGTATACCGAAATATACATTCTAATGTTGAAAATATACTGATTTAAATCAATTTACACGATTTTGATATTCTGATCAATATTACCAGCAAGGTTAGACTCTCAACACTGAACATTTAATTTTATAAGATAGTATAATCAATTCTTTAGTTAGTTTGTTAGTTGTAAGGACTCGCCTTTGTTATTTAAATTGATGGCCCAATAAAATTGTGAAATTCGCCGTTGTTTATGTTTTTTGATAACCAGTGCTGCAAACGAACAAGCGCCCTATCGATAGGAAACGGCATATCGAGTATATAGATGATGTCTGACAAAAGCTCGCGGCGATGTGGTACCGATATAATTCAAATAAAAAGCAAGGTGGCCATTTGGAGTCCGTTTTTTGTTTTGCATGTTTTTGCCATAAGGCTGTATGGCTACTCCTTTATGACTCTTTTTCTGGCTCCTTTTTACAGCTCTCCCCTGCTCCGGCATCACAAAGAAACCAAAGACCAGCCAATATTAGCGTGATTCCAACGCCAGACAGTGCAGTGAGTGGCTCTTGGTATACCAGCACGCCTAAAATAAACTATCAGCAAACAATTAGTCATGCCCATAACAATTTATGGCAGTGGGGCACCTACAGACAGCACATAGTTGGACGCGGCAGTCAGAACAACGCAGGTAAGGGTCTGCTCGGTCATTTGCAGTGCTTTAAGGAAACAGCGCAGATTACAGACATTGCAGAACACCATCAGGACTAAAGGTAGAAGCCTCAGCAAACCAAATTCTGTACATAAACTTAGTTAATAACTACTTTTGAGACACATCTAAAATGCTTACCCAGATACGAGGAATCAGAAAAGTGAGCTCCGCCTGAAGCTGGAAAATGCAGCAGCTTCTGGACGCTGAGGTGGCTGGGCAGCTTACCAAAAAAGCTACCACCAGCAGCACAAGCACCAGCCACTAAGCTATACCGGTAGTTGACCAAAGATTCCATTTAATTTGAGTAAATTATAAACAAAAATATAAATTATGAACAGCTGTTGCCAACCAGTGTGACTGCGGAGCTATCGATTAAATATACTGTCTGATCCACAGAAATTATACCGAAACATACCTTTTAGTTTTCGTAAGTTCGTTTGGCGCCAAGCTTTCCATTTAAATAAAATTCGGAAACCAACCTGGCTGATATTAGATGGACACTCGTCAATTAAATCGAACAAAGTCTCTTTGCTAATTGCACGTTGTATTTCAGTGTTTTTTGTTTCTTTATCTTCTCCTGGAACTCTACTTACTATTGTATATATGTACATAAATAATACAAATGTTCTTGTATCTCTCGAAAACAACTCAATTCACATGCATGCTGAACAAAGTACTTGGGATAGATACATTTAGCAGTACATTTAGAGTAGACAAAGCAAAATCCTAATGCTGGCTGGCTTGGCTGTATAAATAATTAAATTTCAAACGTTACACATTTATTTATTGAATTGGAAATTGCTTAAGTGTTTTTGTTACTGTTTTTGCATTTCATTTCATTTTCATCTCGTTTCGTTTCATTGCTTTGCTTTACTTGATCGTTTTTAACTACAATTGTTGCTATCGTATATTTAATTAAATATATTTCATACTTTTAACATAATACTTAGCTTGTCTTGTTCATTTCTCTCACACGACACACACTCTGAACAATACAATCATCAATAAACAAGAGTCCTTAACAATTTTACATAAATAGTTTTGTGGTTTCCTTTTTTTTTTTTGATTTTGATTCTCATTTAACATATTTAATCGTAGACTAAACTAAGGTAAACTGCTCACATTTATTTTGTTGGATAAATCTTTATATACGTACGTGTGTGTGTGTGTATATATTTGTTGTGTTTCTGTGTGTGTGTAGCTTTCGTTATAGGAAAATGCAACGACTTTGAGCCGTTTATGGGGTGTGTTTATAGGAGCTCACAGAATTGAACTCTTTGTTGAATCAAGTTTTCTGGTTTATACAATTAATATAATTCTCAACGAATTTCTCTCACTACATTTCTAAAAAAAGACACATTTGATTTTTGCTTGCCTACACAAAATCCCATACAAAAAATGGTCGAATCTATCTATCTGACAAATCTTTGCACGCTAATGCCTCTCCCTCTTGGTTAATACCCTGTTATTCAGTTGGTGC
Organism: Drosophila subobscura; assembly: GCF_008121235.1. Classification (NCBI taxonomy): domain Eukaryota; kingdom Metazoa; phylum Arthropoda; class Insecta; order Diptera; family Drosophilidae; genus Drosophila; species Drosophila subobscura. Next base: position 9,249,266 of record NC_048532.1, read on the forward strand.
GTGCTGAGTGCTCGACCTACATGAGCACACAACACTTGCGGCTGGAACTGGTGCTGTCGCTGACCACGTCGCCCGTGATGCCGCTAAATTTGTTCACCGAACTGCTCGTGGCCGGCGATGCGGCCTCAAAGTCCAGCAGGCTGCCGGGCCCACCGCCGCCCATGGGGCCCAGTCCCAGGGGTTGGGTGGAGATCGGTGCGGTTGCTGCGCCAACTGCAGCTGATCCTCCTCCGCCGCCAGCTCCTCCGTTGTTGTTGTTGTTGCTGGTGCTGTTGTTATTGTTGTTGTTGGCTCCTAAAACAGAACCATTAGTTGTTGTTGCTGTGGCTGTTGCTACTGCCGCTACAATGGGATTCGATGCAGTGGATGTTGTCGTTGTCGCAGTGTGATTTGAGGTCGATGATAGTTCGAAATTACTAAGGACATTCGCGGTGCGTGAGAGGGAGCGTTGTTTCTTTAAGTTCGACAAGGTCGCAGCACTGAAGCCGCCGTCCATTATGGCAACATGTTGCTGCTGTTGCTGTTGTTGCTGGTGTTGATGTTGCTGCAGCAGCATTGCATGTTGCTGTAGCTGCTGCTGATGATGTGTGCTGTTCGTGTCTGTGTGGTGTGTTGCGTGTGCGTGTGTGTGTGGGTGTGGGTGTTGGGTGGGGTTGCGTTGATGATGATGATGATGAGGCAGGCAAGCAGGCAGACGACACAGAACGAGCGACAACAACAAAAAAGAATAGAACAGAAACAAGCAAATGTTATTTAACTTTTCTCTTTTTTAAGGTTTTAATACCCTATAACCAAGTGCAGGATTGTTAGTTACAATGTGGATTAGGTTACATGCAATTTTAGAGGATAGAAGACGAGCAATCGTAGGGAAGGGTTGTAGTTGGAGGATCCTAAGCATTGCATAAATTTTAAGGTATATTTTGCTGGATTTCTTCTAGTTACAGAAACTTTGTTGAACTAAGATTTATTCTATAAATCTGTATTATTCTACTCTATTTATCTAATCCCACATAATTACACAATTTTTTTGGATTTTTCAGCATGAAATAAACATTAAAAGCAAATATTTTGAATGTGTTTTAAAGCTAACTTCCAATATAATTGATAAAATAGATTCATTAAAAGCGTGCATGTACATTTCTGTAAGTATAACAGAAAATAGCAACCAGAACTCTCTCCCCACTTACAGGGTATATCCCTAGTCGACTAGCTAGACATTCTTTTAGTTTGGTTTAGCCGCTTAGAGGGCGGGTGGCGTACTCGTATTTTCATTTTCATTTTAGTAGAGTCGTTAAATACACATTAAACATTGACATTGACACGGGCGGAAGAAGCGCTTAAGCCGAGCATTCGCTTTGGCACACAGGTGGGTGCAGTGGCGGCAGTTGATTGCATGGATGGATGGATGGGTGGATGGATGATTGGAAAGCATGCGTGGCACGTGGCCATTGATAGAGAGATGACACCACTCACCCACTAGAACGGTGACCTGGACATTGATCTTGCCGTTGGCAGCCTCTTTGGATGACTGGAACTGCACGGCCTCGGCACTGGCCGCCGTACCCTTGTCGGTGAGAATGACGGCCGCCGCCGAGGTGGCGCGCTGCATCTCTCCCACGGCACCGTCCTGGACGCCCTTAAGGCGGAGCAGCTCATCGTTTTCGCGGCCATCGGGTGGGCGACGCGATTGGAAGGAATGTGTTGCGGTTGTTGTGGATGTGGATGAAGTGATCGAAGTGGCATTGTCCAGCGCATCGGCGGACTTGGAGTGTGGCAGTAGCTGGCCAGGGCCATGGCCATTCTGGCTGGCCGTCGAGGGACGCTTCTCACCGTTGTGATTGCTGCTGCTGCTGCTGCCGTTGCCATAGCCATAGCCATTCGACAGGGGATCCAGCGACGCAGGTGCCCCCTCTGTGGCGGTTGCCTCCTGGGCCTGCAGCCGCAGGCGAGTCTCCTCGACGGCATCCTTTTTGGTTGTCAGCGTTTTGTCTCGCAAACTGGTCCGACGCACCGATTGCGCTCTGTTCAGAAATGTCAGATACATAGATTAATCACTGGAGGATTGATTGTGGGTCAAGGATGTGGGTTCATGCCTGGTGTTGTTGCTCTGGGAGCGGCGAACGCGCCTTCGTTGCGCCTCGGCCAGTCGTTTGCTCTCCTGCTCCGTTTTCAGTTGCTCAATGCGCTCCCTAATCTCAGGATCCTCACAGATATCTACAAAGGAATAGCAGATGGAAGGTTAACATTTGCTTATACACAGATGGAAGTATATGCACATACCTGAGGGCGTCTCATCGTCTTTGTTGCGGACATTCAAATCGGCACCGCACTGGGCCAGCATCTCAAGCACCTCAAGCTGCAAAGAAGAGGTTTAAAAATGATTTATTAGCATTCCACTTCGTGGAGTCTCTCCCTACGGTTGCCTTACATGACCCCAGCAGGCGGCCGCGTGTACTGGCGTCCACAGATCCTTGTCCATGGCATCCACATTGACGTGCTGCTCCAGCAGAAACTCCACCACGCGCACATACCCATTGGCAGCGGCTATGTGGAGCTGGAAGAGTGGATAAAAACGTACAAGTTATATACAAAATGTACAGCATAACTTTCAGACACTCACTGGGGTGGCACACTGATAGTCCGGCTCCTCGAGATCCCCGCCAGTGCGAGTCAGTTCCATGAGATCCCGCAGCATGATGCGTTCCGTGGAGGAGCGCGTCTCGTCGATCAGCTCCTGGGTGACGCCACGCTGCGCCATCTCGCCCTCAATGAAGTCCAGCGAGTTCTCATCGTCGCACAGGTCGTAGGGCATGTTGCCGTCTGTGTTGACGGCGAGCAGGTTAGCACCGTGCCGGATGAGGATGCGCACCAGCTCGAGGTGGCCGCAGGTGGCAGCCGCATGCAGCGGCGTCCATTTATCACTGTCCTGGGCATCCACATCCGCCCCGTACTCCAGCAGCAGTTGCAGCATTTGCACATTGTTGTCGATGCACGCCTGGTGCATGGCCGTCAGTCCATCCTCATTGGCCGCATCCGGCGTAATGCCGTGCTGCAACAAAGCCGCCACCTCGGGCATATCGTTGCGCGAGGCCGCCTCCAGCAGCACTACGCTGTTCTCAAAGGATATGTGCCGTCGTCCGCTCACCGTCCCGGAGCCATTGGCATGCCGAAAATGATGCGTCGTATCTCCAGTCCCATTCATCAGACTGTGCCCATGCCCAGCACCGCTGGCTGCCACTGCCGCGCTCCCTGTATTGCCCTTCGCTCGCTGCAGCTTTGCCCACTCCTTGTCCTTCTGCCGCGATAGTTTCAGCTGCTGTGCACGCCGCCTAATTAGAAGCAGAGTTATGAATGAGATACATGGTATTGCTTTTGGCTTCTATGTACTTACAGTCTGGCCAATTGTAGGCGCTCGTGTGTGGGCAGACTCTCCACCGTTTGCATCTCGGCCACCAGATCGGCATGCTCCATCTTGAGCTGCTTCGCGTAGCTGGCATCCTCCTGGCTCTTGCGTTGTATCAGAATACCCTTAATCATTTTTGACAGCCAGACACTTGTATTCCTCACGGACGTATGATATGTTTCGTCTCAGTTCTCTGTTTTCACACACAAATTTAAAGCATTTGATGACAGCAATTTATGTGGCTGATGCTGCAACTTCTGCTGCTGTTGCTTTTTCGTGTTTGTCTATGCATTTGTGTATGCAAAGTGTAATTTGCATCGTTGAATTTGATTTGATTTGATTGCAAGCCCGTCTGGAGGGTGGGCGGTCTTGTGTCTGCTGTCTATTGTGGTTGTGCCTCGCGTCTCCTGCTACTCCTGGGCAGCACCCGAGGCTGCACTCATGGCAACGAGACCACGTTTATCCTACGTCCTGCTATCTCTCTGTCCACACGCTATCTCTGTTTACTTATGATTAGGTTGGTCCTTCGTGCTCCCGTGCTCCGTGTTGATGTTTGTCCAAGCTCTCATTCGCTTTCACATTCGCAAATGTTCGTTGTGTTTCTCTGCAAAAGGAAAACAGACGAAAAATGCAAATAAAATATATATAAAATTCCATAAAATTGCATAGCAAATGCAGCAGCAGCAGCTGTAAAAGCTCAAGCCTTAAATCTAGTTGGCGGATAAAAACATAAACTAAGATAAATGATCCCATTCCCTGGTTTATGAGTTACGCTGTGACGGGAGCTGGCGGTGTAGGTGCAGCGCGGTCAAGGCAATTGCGTTAATGGATCCCCATACATATCATCGCACAAGCCAGCTACTCGCACTACTCAGTCCCCTTATTCGTCGTCGCCTTATCCCCTCTATGTTTATACCCTGTGCGAAAAGTGCGCGAGAGGTATATTGAGCGGAAGAAAGTGCTTTAAGAGTAACGATTGCCCTGATGTGATTCTACACAGGCTAACTACATACATCATTTAAACAGAATAAATAAAAATCTGTGAGCGGCTGGTTTTTCCGTGAATTGCATAAAGAAGATGGACAGCGAAAACATGTCAAGAAAACCAAAGAATTATTGAACTTTGAGCTTGTTCTAATAAGACTGTATTTAAAATACAGCTCCACGCAATCATTCAACCTAGATTTGTTTCAATTAATCATGTTGAACAATATAAACAAAACCTATACAAAGAGTATTACAACATTGTTACATGTGTTTCTGGCCCCAAAGTGAATGCGCACTTTCTCAATCATTTTGCTGTCTTTTTGGGTGCGTTGAAGTGTAAGAATAATGCGGATGACGCATTGTGTCCTTAGCTCCCCTTTCCCCATCTGCTCCTTCCCATCTCTTGCCAAGGCTGAGACCTGCCATCGATAGCCTGGCCAATGCCTTAAGTTTCAGCCATTGCTCCACTGCCTTAAATTGCATGCCAAGAGGCCATCAGACAGACCATCCGACCGTCAGCAGCCATCAGGCATCAGCCATCAACCATCATCGAGTTAAGTTTATTTAACTCGAAGCACAAGCCACACGTCCAATCTCATGTGCAGCCAACTTGATCCTTCCAATGCGGAAGAGGAAAGGCTGATGGCGGATGGAAGGGCTTACAAAGAGAATTTCAGAGTGAAGGAAAGTGAAAAAGAAATGCCTTTCCTCCTTTTCTTCGATGCACTAAGTCGCTAATTTACTATGCCCTCAATGCCCCTCCTCGAGGGGAACAAACATTTAAGAGAAAGGGGAGAGAAATGCGCAAAGACTAGGGGATTACCTTGAATGATTTATTATACGAGTAAAGTTCATGACAAGAAGAAGGAGAAAGAGAGAGAGGAGGGGGTGCGATTAAGGCGCAACAAATGTTTATTTTATTTACATTTCATTTATTTCTACATGCACATTGTATTATGTACCTCCGACTACCTCGCATGTCGCATTTGTGACACCAGAAAGAGTTTGAGTAGAGAGTAACTTCTACATATATATGTACATAGAATAATTGATACCACTGAAAAACAACGTAGAGTTCAAGAAAACAACAAATGTGTTTGGCTAGAAAATAAAGATCTTCTAGAACGAACAGTTTCTGATCATAAGATTATTGTCAGTGTTTGCTGTTTGCCGTGCATACTATTTCGTTTCTTCTGCAAAGCTTTTATCACCGTTACTTTTCTGGCTGTTGCTTGATGTCATTTGCCTATTCAGTGAGAGAGAGAATGTATGCTTGCTTTATTGAGAGCCTCGCTCAGAGAGGGGAACCGCAAGAGGCGATAAGAACTGCAGCATTGTGTGTGCGAGTGGGAGGGAAGCGTGAAACGAAGAAAAGAAGCTTGCATGGGTTTGCATGTTCATGTGTACATGTGTGTGCGCACTCAAAAATCGAGAGCGGCGCTTTAACTCAAATGAAACCAGCAGCAACGCTGGCAAAGAGAGAGGCTGCGACAACGACAGCGACTGTGACGTCAGCAACGAACATGATCAGTCATGTCTCCGTTCCCTCTACTGAATGCCAATGCATTGACTGCACCAAAATGCTGATCAATGGCAGGAAAGGTTCTTAAACACCAATGAATTCTTTGTTGGCGTGGAAATGAAAAAGGGGAAATAAAAAACAACTAATAATCGGAAAAGAGTAAACCCAGAGCAAACCCGATACATGCAATAGTCTGGTGGCAAGAACACTAACAGAAGTCCCAAGGAAATCGGAAACCAGGCACGGAAATCAATTCAGCCAATATTACTTCCTCGAATGGCGGATGTGATGGAACCACAGCACTTAAAACAAGCACAAAATGTTGTTGGCAATGCAAAGAACTCTACTATATTTAGCTATTATTCTCTCACACAATAAATTTCAACCCGAAATGCATGCCCAATCACGTTTCAGTAGTTAAGAACTACAACAAATAAACGTAACATTTACAAAATCTACCTGCAATATTTATTTACAGTGATGTTTGCTGATTTGTTTTCATTGCAAATTTTGTTCAAGGCTTTTGGCATTCGAATTATGCAACTACATACATACATAATTCTTAATAATTACCAAATACTTACTCGTGCAAAATTTCATAAATAATGGGAATGAATATTGTTTTCTTTGTGATATAATCAATAAATTATTTATCTGTATTATGTACCTCCGACTACCTCGCATGTCGCATTTGTGACACCAGAAAGGGTTTGAGGGTTCTATATACATATGTAGAATAATTGATACCACTGAAAAACAGAGTAGAGTTCAAGAAAACAACAAAATTTGTTGGCTAGAAAATAAAGATCTTCCAGCACAGTTTCTGATCATAAGATTATTGTCAGTGTTTGCTGTTTGCCGTGCATACTATTTCGTTTCTTCTGCAAAGCTTTTATCACCGTTACTTTGCTGGCTGTAGCTTGATGTCATTTGCCTATTCAGTGAGAGAGAGAATGTGTGCTTGCTTTATTGAGAGCCTCGCTCAGAGAGGGGAACCGCAAGAGGCGATAAGAACTGCAGCATTGTGTGTGCGAGTGGGAGGGAAGCGTGAAACGAAGAAAAGAAGCTTGCGTGGGTTTGCATGTTCATGTGTACATGTGTGTGCGCACTCAAAAATCGAGAGCGGCGCTTTAACTCAAATGAAACCAGCAGCAACGCTGGCAAAGAGAGAGGCTGCGAGAACGACAGCGACTGTGACGTCAGCAATGAACATGATCATTCATGTCTCCGTTCCCTCTACTGAATGCCAATGCATTGACTGCACCAAAATGCTGATCAATGGCAGAAAAGGTTCTTAAACACCAATGAGTTATTTGTTGGCGTGGAAATGAAAAATGGGAAATAAAAAACAACTAATAATCGGAAAAGAGTAAACCCAGAGCAAACCCGATACATGCAATAGTCTGGTGGCAAGAACACTAACAGAAGTCCCAAGAAAATCGGAAACCAGGCACGGAAATCAATTCAGCCAATATTACTTCCTCGAATGGCACGGGTGTGGAGTGGGCGGATGTGATGGAACCACAGCACTTAAAACAAGCACAAAATGTTGTTGGCAATGCAAAGAACTCTACTGTATTTATGTAGCTATTATTCTCTCACACAATAAATTTCAACCCGAAATGCATGCCCAATCACGTTTCAGTAGTTAAGAACTACAACAAATAAACGTAACATTTACAAAATCTACCTACAATATTTATTTACAGTGATGTTTGCTGATTTGTTTTCATTGCAAATTTTGTTCAAGGCTTTTGGCATTCGAATTATGCAACTACATAATTCTTAATAATTACCAAATACTTACTCGTGCAAAATTTCATAAATAATGGGAATGAATATTGTTTTCTTTGTGATATAATCAATCAATTATTTATCTGCTGCAATATTTAGTCGCTCAATAAACCCGAAATGTTAACTTTGTGCATAATTTGGCTTTTGTGGTGAATATGAATACAAATTTCTTTATGCATCATTTACCCTCGAAAAGAGAAAAGGCAAAAAGTTCGATTATTGTTGAATTAAACAATCAATCATATTGTTGCTTCTTGTTTTCCCTGTGCAATGAATAAGCTAACATATGACCATCTCCTTGGCTTTCATCTGCTGATAAATAATCTCCGCATAAGCTCTCAATTTCCTGGTAAATTGCATTTTCCATTTTCCAATTACTCTCATTTTTCGGCCATGAAATATGGTGCGTGTGTTTCTCCTTCGTATCTTCTTTCATATTGCAGGCCATAATAGTCATTAAAAGAACAATTTAAATCGAATATCGATTATGGCCTGTGACTAACAGCACACTTTCTGGCATCCGGTTACTGCATAACGGATTCAGGATGCATCCAATGCATGTCTTGGTTTCCTTGACGATGCTGCTGCCATTGCTGCTACTGCAGCAGTCAAGTGGATCGAAATGGCAGCACAGCCATTAAGGAAATGTTCATTTATGAGTTTTGCCAGAGATGGAAACACAAAAGGAATTTCCTTCCGTCCCCCATCCTGTTTTTGTGACCCAAAATTTGTCGATAACAACAGCTTCAGATGGGAACAACAAGTATGAAAAACCATTCAAAGTTGAGTCCTTAGACCAAGGAAATACCCAATCATTATGAATTTTATGGGTATTGAAAGGAAACGAAAGTTTACCGAAGAAAATGAGAGAAAAATGCGAGGGTAGATCTAAAAAACTGAACGAAAATAAAGGAAATCTTTTGTTGAAAGTTTAGTTTAGAAATAAAAACAATATACCCTAGCATACCCCTTGTATAACCAATGTCTTTCATAACAGTAACAATACGGGGTGGGCCGGAAGGTCAGACTTCTGTTTCCTTTCACGCTCTCATGACCGTACATCAAGACGTATGCGTGTTATCTCTGCGGTCAGTCAAAGGACATGCCCCATCCGATTCGTGCGTGCCCTAAGCCCTCCGTTATTAATTTTGCACGCCTGGCGTTAAGTTGGATATTTATGCAACTATTTAATAATACAAAAACGAAACGAAGCGAAGAGAAAGAGAAAAAATAACGCAAACAGCAAATAATTTACAGCCCCAAAGACAGGCATTAACCGATAGTAGATAAGATAGCGCCAGCTCAGCAGAATTGCCAGCCAGCCAGCCAGCCAGCCAGCCAGCCCACAGCACACTACATTTAGCTGTAAGCCAAGTGCGCTTCCCCGAACATCAAGGCAAGTGACGACGACCTCAAGAGAGCTCAAGTGAGAAGGAGAGGGAGACTACAGGGTATGGCAAATAGTAAGGAATGCTTGAGAGGTGCAGAGGTGAAAAGCACAGAGGCTACAAATGAATGGCCCTCGACGGACGCCATGTGCAACATGAGTCCGGGCCGGCCACAACCAGCAACAGCAGCAGCAGCAACAGCAACGATACCTTCGAGGCATCTGTCCTGCAAGCAGGGGTCAGGGGTCAGTCAGGGGTTCCTTCAGCGACGGACAACGGCCATCACTTCTAATGAGCGCCAGAGCACCAGGCAACAGCCCTAGAGAGACCAGATCTAGGAACCATATGGCTTTGCTTTACTTGAATACTACAGTCATGCCTGGCTATGGGCAAAGGCTGATGAAATTAGAGAAATTATAGGGGTTGTCCCCTAGGAAAGATAAATGAGTGTTTGACTTTTCCTGGATTTCGAAGGGGCATTTCTGATTTTCAGAATTTTTGCGACACAATCAAAATATTTTAAGTACTTTTTAAGCTTCGACAAATATTTAAAATAGGTAAATATCTTTTTTTCATCGAAACAGATATTTAAATTTCATTTAATAAAGAAATCACGAGCAGGACACGAATTTTATGTTTATTTAACTGCAATTTAAACATTTCCTGTCGTAAATTCGCGCTACTGAGAATTTAAATGTTAATTAATAAACTGGATAATAATATTTAATTATGCAAATTTTACGTTTTGTGCAGATTTTATGTACATAATTCAAGTGAAAATTGTGCAAATAAAAAAGCCAAACAGAAGTACGTACATTTTTCCCTTGAAATGCCCCTATCAATATTTATTTCCAATTAAAAACTTAATTTCCCTTTTCCCGCTTCGCGTTTCGCTGCTCATTAGACGCCCTGCCCTGGCCTGGCCCTACCTGTCCTGCCCACATAGTTGATGGCCATTCAGGCGTCTCGCAATTCTAGTTCTACTTAATTAGCACCCACTGTAGGGGCAGCAAAGGTGAGGCATGGGAAGTGCAGCCTCATGAAGAGGGTGTCAGAACGTCCTCCACTTGTGGCGCGGGGCTTACGAGTGTCGGTGCCGCCGCTCTCATGTGTGCTCGAGGGCATCGAATTATGTGCTTGCCACCGGAGTGCAAGTGCATTAGCACCCGTTTCGAGGGGGTTTGTTCCCCTTCATGGCCGTGGCTGAGGGATGCGGATGCGGATAAGATTTTGATGCTGCATTGCAGAGCAGCGAGGAGACGAGAAGAGCAGAGAGCGTGAGGAAGATGCATTGCAGGATGTTTGCCTTAACCGTTGCCCAAGTGGTTCCATGGCGAGGCCATGGCATCTCTGCCACTGACTAGGCCTCACAGCCAGTGCACTGCCAGGGCCCTGCCTGGCCAAAAACTATGCCACAAACACACAAAACCATCCACATCTCTACAGCTGCGGCCATAATAATAAGCAAGAGTCTCTGCTTCAAAGTAATGCTCGCCAGCTGCACAAATACACGAAATGGGGAAAGGTGCGACCACAGGATATACTTGGGATGGATATTTGAGTAGATAATTTCTCTAAGCTACATGTTTACTTATATGAGAGATATGCAAATAAAACTTTCTTTGCTCCTATTAACTAATTGTTTTCCTTCAATTTTAAACGACTTCTAATCTAGGCAAAGACCAGGAAGCGGGTAAACCATTCCTCACTGTAAATCTCTTTGCTTTTGTTTCCAAATTGTGCACCCATTAGCACTGCTATTATCTTGACCGCAGCTGTATAAGCACAAGTCGAGGGCACTGAAAATTATAGTTACTGCCGCCTCTACTGCTCCTCCTCCTCCACAACCTCCTTTGGGTTTCGTTGTTGCCACTGTTGCTGTTGCTTCTGCTTCTCCTTCTGCTTTACCTTCTGTTGCTGCTTGCCACTGCTGTTGTATGTTGGCCCCAAAAATGAAAATCAAATAAAGCGATTGCACGTGAGAGCTAAGTCTCGAGTCGGAGCTGAAGCTACAGCTGAAGCTCAGGCGGAGGAGAGAGTGGGGAAATGCGAATTGGGTTTCCAACTTTGTTGTTGTTTCCGCTTTGTTAACTCTGGGGCCTGGCCGGTCCAACGCCCCGTTTTGGGAAGGATGGAGCAATAGAAGGCCCATGCAAATTAAATTTCAGTGCTGATTTGTCTGCATTGCCTGCTGCGTCGCGTCGCGTCGTTCTGCCTGGAACCCCCACAAACGGGGTCACAGGTGTACGAGTATTTTGTGCCAGTTAAAGTTCGTTTTGGTTGGCAGTTTCTGGGCTATTTTTTTGGGACTCCTCCCTGGCCCAGTCCCTGCCAACATGGTCTCCAAGGAGACGAGCCAAATGGACATGGCCCATGTCCTGGGACCGTCCTGGCAGTGTGGCTAACGATAAGCTACAGAGGAATGCTTACGAGCCAAAAAAACAAAAACAAAACAAGCACAAAATAATGAGACGACTTCCACATGAGGTTCGAAACGAGTTTGTTGGCAACCGACAGATTCTGGCAGCATAAAGAGGATCTGAGGGTGATTAAATAAATGTTAAGGACACTGAATACCGCTCAAAATGGGATACAAAACAGTCTTACTGTCTACCAGTATTTTCAATAAATTTAAGACCAGAGATCAGTCGCTTTAGTTCTTTTGTAATAAATGCAACAATGCAAATTGTTCAACAAAAGTTTCATTTACTATGAGAGCGGGGGCACGGTCCGCTGTATAGCAGAGTTTTTTAATCGTATTCCGAAAACTGGAAGCCCCTCAACCCCACACCCCACACCCCACCCTGCAGGAAACTCGTCTGAGAGTGCTTTTCCAACTGGAGCTTCCTGCTGGGCGCAAAAAGATAATTTGCAACCGAATATGCATAAGCATAAGTGAGTAAACATTACCATCAGGAAACTGCTGCTGGACAAACTTTGGCTCCATACAGAGCGACAGTTGGAGCACTCCACCCACAATGAGAGACGACCCCACACACACACAGACACACAGTGTCCATAACTGATTATCATGGAGTGCGCCAGTGCTGTGTATCCCGTTTTCTACAGCCACTGCCACTGCCACTGCTGATGTGTTCATTCCGGTCCTTCTCCCATGCTTTCCTCCCTGATTCGTTGACCAACTGGCGTGAGCAATTTAACAGAAGCTTTGGTCATCTCTCAAAATTTAGCACGTCGTCGTGGACGTTGTGTCGTGTGCTCTGGCTCTGGCTCTGGCTCTTGCTCTTGTTCCTCCCTCTACTCAATCAAGTTCACACAGATGACACATGTAGAGAAACCCTCAATCACACCCACCCACCCAGCCACACGCCCCCGCCCAGAGGAACACGCCTCCTGTCAGCATGACGTGGCATGTCCTTGCTCTGATCCCACTGCTGCTCTCCTTTCCCTCTCCTCTCCATCAATTTCATTCATTTCATTTTTGTTTAAGCTTCGCCTGCCATCATTTTTGTAATTTTTCTTCAACAGCTTAACGATGTACTGGAAGTGACACTGAGGGAAATCTGAAGAAACCCACAAAAGGAGATTCTTGTTTTGGGAAAATGCACTTTAAAATGCATAACATTTCCTCAAATTTATGGCTGCTTGACTCGTTGTTTATTCGTTGTTCCTATTGGAATTGTGTTGGTTTTATTTGATCCTTTAACTCTTTTCTAGCTATCCAAAACTTGACACTCCCCAACAAGTGGCTTTGGCTTTCAATCAAAAAGTGTTTATAATTGACTCCAAACTCCAATGCGTTGCCACACACTCGAATATTTCTGTGACATTTTCTTCTTTTTATGTGACGTTGATCTTTTTACCCCTTGGCAAACACTTTCAGCTTCTTGTTATTCTTCTTCTTAATGTTATTCTTATTGTTCTTGTTAATGTTATTTTCTCTCACTGTAGCGCTGCTCTTTTTACCCCTTGGCAAACACCTTCAGCTGCCTTTTCCTTCCTTTTCCTGCCCTTCTTCCCTTGAATTTTCTTCTTATTCCGCTTCACATTAAATGCGTCATTTTTTTTTGTTTATTTCATTGTTGTTTTTCTGGCTGCTGATGTTGTTGTTGTTGTTGTTGTTGTGTATTTACCGCAATGACGAGCTCTCGATGACCTTAAGGCGCCACCGCCACCTACAGTTCAGCTCAATTGTTTGCGTATTGGTTTAATTATTTGTCATTCGCGCCCTTTCGCACCCACCGTCCCAGCATTAAGTGCGCATTTTACGTATCTCGCTTGCTCTCTTACTCCCTCCCTCAAGCTCTGTTTGTGCTGCTCCTCCATCTCTCTCCCCGCCTCTGCCTCCAACTCTGCCACGCTTTTTGGCTTGCCGGCGCCTATGGCCCCTGCTGCTCATTTATTTATATTTACGCCAGCGGCTTATTTTCATTTCGCTGACCCACTGCTAGATGTCCCTTTCCCACCTCACACCCTCACTCACACTCCTACACTCCCCTTGGCACTGCCCTTTCTTTCGCCGCTTCCCTGATGCTTTCATCCTCTCACCTGCCTCTTCTTCGCACTCAACAGCCTCTTTTTTTCTCGCTCCCCAACTTTGCCCATTTGGCACGTGTCTTTGTTGTTAAATTGCTCTTTATGTTGGTGTTGCTGTAGTTATTTATACCCCTTACGGTAGGGTATTTTGATATTGAAAAGATTTTGCTACGAAATAAATAAGGAATTTCCATTGCCATTAAATAGGATTATATTATATTATATTAAGTGAAATTTTCATATTTAAACTAATCCTCTAATACTTTGCAAAATCTAGAGGAAATATTGCTGTGAAATACAATTCTTTCTGAATTGTATTCGTATTGTAAGTATTGTATTTCTATGGATAATCCAATAGTATGATAAAACCAAATTCAAATCAAAACAATCAATTCTGCCCAATCTATGACTACAATCCAAATATTCCAATCATATTCCTACTCTTAAAACGTAACTATGCATATACCTAGGGTATTAAAAGCTTTGATATATTCCCAATCATAATGTTCGTGCTGTTACTGCTGCTGTTCTTTTGCCGTTTCTGGTGCGTGGTTGCATTTATTTATGTGAGCGCAAAGAGGAAAATTGTGTCGACACCGCCCGCTGCTTTTCGCTTTTATTTTTTTTTTTTTGTTGGGCTTTTGCTCTTGCAGGTGAAATATTTTTAATTAAAAAATCTTTTATTTAAGCGACCGTCAAGCGTTTCGTATCCTCATCAGCGCCTGCCTGCCTTTCAGTGTTTTTATGTTAATACTTTTAGCATATGCACAAACAACAAATGGGTTTCACTTCGCACTATTTTCACGCTCTTAATGGGTGTGCTGTATGGGGTGGGGGAATGTTTATTAACTATTTTAAAAGCTTCTCGATTAAGATTGCATGTGGTTTTGCTGAGCTTTCGGACATGGAATGGAACGTGGGATATTCTTATACATTTACTTGTTTAATTTTGCTATTTAGTTACCTTAAAACTTAATAATGCTCCTCTTATTTTATGTAAATAGCTCAATCACCTGTTATATCATCTTACCTATAATGAAAGAGATTAACTTTAATTAATTAATGTACAATCAATATATAATAACAACAAATAACAAATCTACGAGTATACATTATTCATGAATCTACTAATAGTTATTCCATTTTCTGTCACACCATCAAGGCTGTTAAATTATTTACACTTTAAGTGTACATTAAACAGAACCAACGAAATTCAAAAGAAAATCATCAGCTACAAATTTCCATATCCATTTCCATTTTAAGACATTATTCAGGGTTTTCACGTGTCTTCCTCACACGGAATGACGGATTCTTGTCCTGTTGGGGGTTGACACGGATGTGTCCCCACATCGCAATTACAAACATACAAACATATGTATACATAAGTATGTATGTATGCACATTACATCCTACCCATTCGCAGACAGGTGTCGCATTTTTAATAGTTACCGTATCCTCCCCGCAGTGCACTTTCTTCACTCTTCCGCACGGCACTCTCTCCCACATTTACGAATATGTATACATATGGTACTTTTGTCGCTCCATAAGCTTTAATGCAGTTCTCTTGTTGCCATTAAAATTATTCATTTTATTCATTTCGGCCATAAGGTACTCATTACTCAGATTTGTGAACTAAAATATTATTTTAAATAAACTGTTCTTTGATAAATTAAAAGAAAAAAATGTTTTCAGTAAGAAACTTAACCATACAAGCCGGTAACATCTTTTGTACATACATTCTGGATGTAATAATTATTTTATCGTAATAACTTTAGACAGATGGCAATGGAAGATATGATGAAAATATGAACAATATATTTTAAACATTTTTGCGAATGTTTTTTGGTTAGTACAGAGAAAATTGGTCACTTAGAAATATAAGAAAAATACTTCTCCCTCCCTCTCCACAACTTCTGCAACGACTACCAGAAACCACTTTGGAGTGCAGTCGATCCCTGAGACCAAGACACCTTCTTCTTTGTCCGGCCTGTACCCGAAAATTCTCTAACTTTTGTTCTACTCTTTTTGTGTTGTTGCTGCTTCTACTTTTCTT
Organism: Drosophila subobscura; assembly: GCF_008121235.1. NCBI lineage: Eukaryota > Metazoa > Arthropoda > Insecta > Diptera > Drosophilidae > Drosophila > Drosophila subobscura. The sequence continues at coordinate 9,264,910 of NC_048532.1, forward strand.
TTATTTGTTGTGCAGGTGATTGCCTCTCTGCGGCTTTTGTTGTTGTTGCTGTGCCTCCCAAACCCACCCCACGACACCAAAAATGAAAACTCTTTGCTGTCCCGCCACCCCCGCTCGTCAGGTGAAATATCTATGCGTCCCAGATTTTTAACAAGGTTAAAACACACACACAAACACAAACACTGACACACACATGACCGAAAGTTTTTCCATTTTCCATTTCCCCTACCCACTCAGTGTTGTTGCTATTTCTGTGGCTGTTACTGTACCGTTCTCCCTCTCTTTATTTTTCCATTTCGGTCATTTGTAGAGCCCCTTACGCTCCATGGGGCATTAGGGGGCTCCTATGGGGGCTTTTGCCATATAGCGAAACGGTGTCAAACGGATATGCATGTTGATTTAATTTGCACCTTCGTTTAAACGCTCTAGTGTCCCCTCCTAATCCGAACCCCCTCCACCCCATTCTACCCATTCCACAGCAACGTGCAAAAAGTAAATTATTTTTGCGCCGTGCTCGTAAATTAGTCTCACGGATAGGAGCTGCAGGTCCCTGCGGTGGGTGCTGCACGCGGGTGCGCTCCTCTGTTCTACTTCTCCATAGACCGGCATAACAAATACACACACACAGACACACACATCAGGCTTTGTGTATGGGTGGTCTTTGTCCTGTGTGCAAAAATCAACGCTAGCTAATTGCGCGATTTTTATCACCGCCAATATATAAATGAGGTCGCCAGTTCCCACGGGAGAGGGGAAAGGTAATTGCCCAAACAAAGACCACCTTTGCTTTTTTGGATTTAACAGAAAGCTCCCAACAACTGTTGGCCATATATGTCTCTATCTGCATTTGCCTCAGTTCACAATATTTTCCAACTTTATTAGCCATAAAAAGCTTCCTGCAGAGATTCCTCTTCCTACTCAGCGTCCATCCATCCATCCATCCACAATTACAGCGTGTCCCACCATTAGTTATCCACGTGATTAATTAAACTGCGGAGACCACAGAACGTTTTAACGCTCCAGTGTGGCGTATGAGTAATGTGGCTACTGAATGATATTTTCGTTTATTTGTGCGTGCGTTTGTTTGGGGCAAGTGTGTGTGTGTGTGTGGCAGGCCCATAAATGTCATAATAGCGGCAGCTGGAGGCGATGAGGAGGCTGATTTCGACAGTGAACGGCACGTGTCAGTGGACCGCTCTTTATTTATTTAGTAGCTTAATAATTGAGCACGTGATCTTATAAATGTTATGACCAGTTTTGGCTCCAGCCTGCCTCCTGCCATTCGGTGTTCCTGTTTCCTCCGCTGCCTTCTTCCTTGGGTTACATTTTGAGGCACGTAATTGGCTTTTGAGAGTGTACTTCGAACACACACAAACACACAAACACACACACACGCGGTGCACGGAGCACGGAGTCACACGAAACTGGGCAAATTTGTATTAAATGGCAAAGGCTACGCACAGAAGAAGGGTTTAAGAGCGGCTTATATGGGCTTAAAACGAACACCGATGCGAGAGACAGACAGAGGCGACAACCCGTACCATGGGGCACGTAGCCAGGGCGGCAGGGAAATGCGACCTAATTGGGAGAGGGATACAAGTAGAGGTCCAGTTATTACCAAAGACTGTGCGTGTGCCGTGTGACAATGTCTGTCTTTGCGGTTAACTGTACTTCCTGCTCCGGTCGATGATGATTGCCGGCAGCTTGTTTGCCTGCCGGGAACACGGCTTGTGGGCAAGCTTAAGGGAAGTTCCGAAGTAAAGTACGGGAAAGTCAATACAGGATTAATCTGACATCGTTCTCTATAATCTTCCCTTTAAAGAACTTCCAAATATTTAATATTTTTAAGGCTGCACTCTTTATCTTTATCCAATTGCAAATAATAGTCATTAATTACAGTTTAATTTCTTGCATATTTTCCCCTGTTTTGCATATTTCTGCTTACCTACAGCTTTTCCATAATTTTCTGTCAAATTGTCAATTGTTGTGTGAAAATTCCCACCGCCCTGCAATCTGCCACAGCATTTTCAGGGCCATCATTATTTGTGTGGCGCAGGCAGACATCTCCGGCGAACCGAAAGTAATATTCAACAAAAATGAAATCGCTCTGGGCCTGAATTTGATAGCCCGCTTTCCCATCGATTGTTGGCATTTAGTTTCGGAAAAGTTCATTAAAATCGGCATCAATTTTCCATTCGGTTTTCCGCCCAAAAGTGGAGTATATTTTCATGCCTGTTTAAATAACATAATTCCACAAATATGTAAATTCTCTCTCTCTATTTGCGGATGAAGTGTGTTTGAAATTGGCATAATTTAAATTGATTTATCGGCAGAGAGGCTTGTGTAAATATTAAGACAGCTTTGAATCCCAAATTTACTCTGGCAACAGCGTCCTAGTAATTGTTCATCAATCACTCTATTCGAGTACCTTCTGTACCTTTTGCAGTGCCACAACACCTACGCACGCCGCACACATTTTATCTATTCGAATTATCTGCATTTTCCTCTTTTATCTCTCATATATCAATTCACTTATCTAATGCAATGCGAACACACACAAACCCACACACCGGAGGAGTATGTAGAGGAACAAAAAAAAATCCCATTCGATTATCTTCTGCTTTCTATTTAGCTCTAACGAGCTCGCTCTTTATTATACCTTAAGAGAATGAGGGGTATCATGGCTCTGATGAGAGGTTTGCAGTAAGTTCTAACTGAAATTTATTCCATTGATGACAGGAAGGGAAAAGGAATACAGAGATCTCCTACCCTAGTCGAATGGAACTCTATAAGCTTTACTGCATCTTTCTGCCAAATCCCTATAAAAGTAAGGGTATTAAAATCTCAAGTCCAATCTACTTTTCCTGCTAGTTTTTTCTACTTTGTATTGACCAAAAAAAAAGTGGAGCACAAAATGTTGTACACCGAACAAATCGTGAGGCACATGGCGCCCAAGAAACGACGAAAGGAGCAGCATATGGATGCCACTTTAGAGGTAGTGAGGTATGGAGGTAGAGCCATGTGTGTTCGTGTTTTCTTTTTTGCAAGTTTTTTTTCTGATATTGGCGAAGAAAAACGTTCCTGCTATTTTTCTTCCTTTTTTTTTAGACATTTTTCTTTGGTCTTTTTTTTTCAGGTTTTTTATTGGATTTTTGTCAATATATTGCTGTGGAACTACTAAATTTACATTTGTGGAAGAGACATTAGTGCGATGCATAGCAGGAATATGCAAAACTCTACAGATTAAGAACATTTTTGTGCAATTTATGATTAAATTATAAGACTGAAAGGAGTCAGAGAGAGCGAGTCGGTGCTATCTTTGAGTGCATCCCAGAAAGGACTACCAAAAATCCCCATATATTCTCTTTGAACGTTAGCTGAACATTTTTCAACAATTTAAAAGAGTTTTCGGGATATTAAATCAAATTAGATCACTTACATATGTATATTTGTGTACAGATGTGTTGTTGGTTTCGTGTGCGTAATGTATATTTTAAGCACGTACTGCAGGGTGGATCCCAGACCCAATTCCCCATTTCCTGGCACACAATCCCAATCCCTTCCACCCACTTTCAGCCCTGCTGCTACTTCCTTCATTTCTTGTTTCACTTCCGCCGTGACGTACAATGCACTAAAATAACAGTAAATAACGAATTTGTGAAAGTGTGTGTGAAAGGCACACACAACACTCACACACACCCACACACACACTTCCATGTACACATAAATATCATCATACATGCATGACGCTGGCAGGTTCATGCTGTAGGCGTTCACACACATGCCAGACAGAGAGCGGTAGGGACAGAGAGAGAGAGAGGGGGGTCCATAGAGGGGTGTGTAAGAATGTGCCGATGGGTCTATAAAAGTTGCAAGGATGCACCAATAAAATGTCGCCACCATAACGGTTAAACAACAATAACAACAAGCAGCAACAAAACAGAAACAAAGTAGTGGAAAATCTGAAGAAGAAAAAAAGTTGCCCCGCAGAGCGGTGCGACGACCGCAGGATTGACACCAGCACCACCACTGCTACTACCCCTTGACATCCACTCCGTTGACATCCGAAAGGGGAGACGAAGGCAAAAGTCCAGCCTTATACGCGACGACCGGGGACTACTTGATTGTTTTTATTGCCGCTTCTGTTCTGCCGCGGCGCCTTGGGCAGAAAAGCGGGTCGGGTCGGCCTGTGGGTCCGTTACGTTGACAACAACCTTCCGCAGCACCCCTCTCTCTCTCTCCCGTGAAAGAGAGGCGCCCACAAAACACAATTGCGTGTATGTGTCTGTCTGGTGTGTGTGTGTGTGCGGTTTGACCCACATTTGAAGGCGTGCCGTCGCCCACGATTGTCCTTAGCTGCCTTTAGCCCATGCCTCCAGGCTTTATATTGAAATTGCAAAAATATTTCGTTCCCTTCGTTGTCGTTTTTCAATATGTCACAGGGGGTCTCTCTGTCTCCGCAGGGGGAAATAAATTTTCTGTCATTGCGGAGCATTTCGGTTTGGCTGAACCTTTTGGAATGGGATTTAAGCGTAGCCATTTTTTTAAATTATCCATTTATCTGTGGAGCATAATTACTCTTGGTGCAACTGATTGGCTGCATAAATAACTTTTCGGCAATGCTGGATATTTATGCATTGATAAAATCATTCCTGGAAACATCCAAATGTACTGAATTTATGGTTTGATTCGTGTTAAAAAATAGTAATCTAAACCATTTAACTCTCAAAGATTCACTATTAAATATTTCCCTAGATTATGATCCACTTAGGTGCGGATACGCCCATTGAAACTGCACCCACTGGCAACCACAAGCCGTATCATTTCTCCCTTTGTTTTAGCATTCACTCGCCCACTCAATTGGCATTTTGTTCCATTGTACAAAAGTCCACTCAACTTGCAACGTTTGACATTTTACACTTATCCCCACAGAACATTGTACATTGCACGCTGTACAGGACGAGTACTAGAAGTATATTGGATGTTTCGCTGTATTCGCTGTGCCTGCGTGGGAATGGAATATATAGCACACATTTTTGGGCTCCAGCTACGGGGTTTAAGTGGCCTTAAGTGGATTAATTTAAATCATTTGCTTCTTGTTTTTGTTGTTGTGTCAAATTGTGCGATGCGTTTGCGGTTGTTCTTATGGTCCGTCGTTTTTGATAAATGGATTTTCCATGCGATGAATTTTCCCAAAGCCATCGGGGTAGAGGAAATGGCAATGGAGGGGAAATGGGAATGGCAACGGCAGAGCGGCAACGGGAACGGCAACGGCAACGACATCCATTAAGCCAATGTCTCTCTTCGCAACTTTTTCTTGACATTTTTACACACGAATGAGTTTTTTGAATCAATTTTTGTGTTGAATCGTAAAAAATGTACGAACGTACGTACATATTTTCATAATCTCTGAGTTGCTTTCGCTGGATACGTGAAAGGAAAATCAGCTACCGAGGGCTTGCAAGGCTGGACCTGGGAGACCTGTCAATTGACTGACTTTATTGATCATCCCTCGGAGATAGCTCGGATAACGCATTGAATGAGCTGTCAATTTTATGCATCGCCCACAGATCCCAACCATGAAACTTGAAGAAGCCCCCAAATAATAATAACAAAGCGCTGGATTAACTTTAATAACCCGCAAGACAGCCAGACAGCAGACATCAGACAGCCGAACAGCCAGACAGGCAGCTGCATTAACACTTACTAGAGGGCTATCGTCGGGCATCGTCAAGAAACCAATATTGTTTGGCCCAAATCGATATTTTGTTGCGGCAACAAAGCCCTGGGGCACCACTAATCAGGCGAATATTATGGAAATTGCTGGATTTATGAGCGGGGGTTTTACGGTTTATTGCAGGAGCATTAATATTCTTCAACAAGTCTCAGCCTTGAGTTTTATTTTTCATTTCAGTCTGTGGATAGCCGAGCATAAAGAAAATTTGCTCATCAAAATGCTGCAAAATGTAGGAAAAATGCTCACGGATGGCATTTTTTTGTTGTCTGCCACACACAGACACACAAACAAAGGGCACCGAAGAGGTCGAATGTTTTCATTGGGATCCCCATTACAAATCCAAAGCTCAACAAAGGATGAATATGCAAACGCAGGTTTTAGCTTTTTTCACTTGGCATTTTCTGTCCGTTTTGTCTTTTTCTCTGTGCTGCTTAGTCACCGCTTAGTCTATAAAGTGGATAAGCTTCAGAATGCTACACACGATCCAATACAAATCTAAAGCTCAGCTCAGCTTCTGTTTTCTCTCTCTCTCTCTATTTGCTTCTCAAGAGTAGAAAAGACAGAAGAGTGTGAAGAAAATGTGTGTGAGAAAGAGAGAGCAGTATTTGTGCTTCTGATGATTGGTACACACTGTTTGGTATGCTATTTTCATTGCGTAAATAAATCTAAGAAAAACAAGAAGCTTCTTGAATGATATGCCAAGTATTATGCTCCATAGCCAATCCGTTCACTCACTCTCTGCCACTTAAATAGCATATCAAATAGCACAAATGCTTGCTAACAAGCAACAGGAGGATAAGCTTATGCCTCTGCCTCTGCCTGTCACTACTTTGTGTCATTTAATAGTATTTCTGTGAGTCACTGAAGAAGGAACGGTAAGGAAGGTAGTTACATGATATAGTATGTAATTCCTCAAACAAGACACATTCCATCAAGTAAGCCTCAGAGACTCATTTCTCTCATTAAATTCTCTCAAACGTTTTCTCATTCTTTTGCCTAACCTTCTCCCATGCTTCTTTCTATTTATCTCTGATTATATACCTTATACACAGCTCGTTCTGCTTCCTATTCCAACGCTTATTCTCTTTCTATTTCTGTTTATGTTTTGAAGCTGGGATTATCTGCATAAATTTTGGCAAAAGCAACGCCTGGCACGCTTCTAATTAGCGAAAACCAACAGAAAATTACTCTAAAGAACAGAAATTTGCTTATGAAATGTAAAAAACTGGAAAAACAGAAAAAGAAAGAAATGCTAAAGTGAAATTTCCCTTTTTGAATAAATCCTTTCTGCAGCAGCCTCCACAATTAGCATAATTCGACAGAGCAGGAAGTAAAGTACATTGCAGGGCGCAGAGGGCAGAGGCAAAATCTATGTAAATCCCAAAAGTAAAGTCTTAAAGGACTTAATGCCAAACGTACAACCTGCCGAACAGGCTGTGGGCGCGGGGAATCGCAGCGACCAAAAAAGCAACAAATTGGCAACCGATTAGGCGGCTACGAAAAACAGTTGGCCATTTTGCGGTGCGGCTACTAAATTGCAAAACGATTGCAGCCAGAAACCCCGTCAATGGTTTTCCACTGCGGCTCCCCCAGCGGCCAAAAAATGTCACAACAGAGCGGAAAACGGAAACGGCTGGATGCTGCTGGCATAAAGTGAAAGAAAGAGAGAGCGGAGGAAGGCCACCGTTTCCGGTTGGGCAGTGGCAGAGTACGAAATGAAAATACAATTTGGCCGAGAGCGGGTTGAATGAACAAATTATGGCCATAACAGCGGAAAGGCCCAGTTAAAGCGCAGAGGACGGGACAAACGAGAACTCAATTCAGTTTCCATTTCATTGATAAGAAAGTTATTTAACGAAGAAAGAGAGAGTGAAAGATTCAAGAGGTATAATCAATAAGTGGCATGTCATAATTTATGGCAACCTGTCAGCACAAATTGCAGGGCGTAAATATAAAAAGAAGAGAAACCAGGGAAATAAGCTCGATGATCCACACAGCACATAACGCTGTGAATAAATGGATGAGTGATTCGGACTTCCACGTAACACACATAACTACTACACACACAAATGCATATCTACACACATAAATTTATTGTAAATCTTGTAAGACCAAAAGCCAATTGAAAAAGTTATTTCAGCTGCTTGTTATTGTTTTTTTGTGGCTCCTTTTTTGCTTCTTAGGTATACTCGATTTTTTCATTAGATGTGTCACATCGTTCAGGATTTATGGATTAGGAAATTCAATAGAGCAAACAGTTTTATATTTTTAGTTTAGGGCAAGAGGTTAAAGTAGGTTAATGTATAACCAGAATTTTCAGATCAAAAAGGTAACTAGTCCTCTGTGTAATATAAGGCAATATTTTATATATCTTATCTTTTTCTTTGATTAATTTACCTAATTAGTGCATAGTTTGCTAACGTCTTTAAAGTTTAATGGTAGAATTCAACAAAAACCCATTGAGAGACCCTCGAGTGCCTCGGCACCCACTCGCAGAGCACATCAAAGTTCTGGCAAAGCCACAATTTTTTTCCTCCTTCAGATCGTTTGAGGGTATTAAAAGCCTCAGTAATCCCAAAACATGAGCCACTCCTCCTTATTCTTTCGCCCACACTAAAAGTTCTTCTTCGTGATATTTTTTCTTTGCTGCCAAACTGGAACTTTCATTGAGGCCAATTTGGTGGCTAAAGGACACAAGTTGTTATTGGCACTCGGATATGTTTGTGAATGGATTGGCATTCCACATGGAAGAAAACTTTTACCAGAACGTAAATTAAAGTTGTTAAAGTTTCTGCTTTTCCCTGTGGTTAAAGCTGAGAAGGATTTCAATGGCAGGACTAGGACTATAAATAAATATTTTAATTAAAAGTTTCCAAGGAATTTGTTAACCGTAGAGATTTTAATGCCTCGTACCAGAGGCAAAATAATTTATTACTCTGAAAATAGAAAGTGTCTGTATTTGGATTGGTCCATGGGGAACAAGGAACGAGGAGTGGCAGTACTTATAGAAGTAAAATGAATTTAATGCCATCTAAATTTGTATTCTTAAAGGCTCAAAAACCATTAAAGTGCCTTTATTTAATGGCAATAATAATAATTCGAATTCATGTAATTTCATATTTTTGCGAAAATTCTCAAATCTGTCATCGACATCATTCTATCATCCTATCCGATTCATAGACAAAATAATTGGCTTTCAAATGCCAAAAATGTCAGATGTAGTGGAGAAACCAAAGATGAAGGTGGGAATTCAAATTCTGTGGAAATTCAAACCAGGACATCTGGCGACATGCGTCAAATTTGAAATTTGAATTTTTAGGGAGATGTCAGAATTTTAATTGGGGCTTAAAATTAGATGGAGATGTTTTTTTATTCAAATTTATTGCAATTTTTCCTTGTAAACTTGCTAAAGTAAATAAATTCCAGATAGAGAAGTGCCTTATATTAGTGCATAATTAGGTTTATTTGTTTTTATAACTTTCAAATAATTTCCGAATGTATATTTAGTATTTAGCTGTGAGTTTTATTGATTTGTTTATTTCTCGCTTATGAATATTTGTATGCTAATTCGCCGATTGCTTCCTATTTATTTAAAATATTTATTGTTTATGCTTCTTAATTTGTTGTGAATATAAAGTTTCATTTACCTCTTTTTTTGTTTATTTAATTGGTTTTGGTGCTCCTTTGTGTTTCGCTTAAGTAATCTCTATCACAAGATTGCAATTAATACGCTCAAAGTTTATTATTTTATTGTTGTATTGCAGTGCCAATATTTGTATTGCACTTTCTGCGGCAATCGAACAAAAAAGGGAAACGAGAAAGAGAACAAAACGAAAAGGGAAAATATCAGAATGGAATGGAATGTGAGTGGGGAGAGGAGGAGGACATCTATTGTTCTGTTCGTTAGTTTGTTTATTTGTTTGTGTGCTTGCCTCCTGCCCCGTCGCTCACTTACATACTCTTACGTAGGAATCGAATCGCATCGCATCGGAATCGCATGCCATCGAAAACGACGAATAATTTCCCGTTTACACCCTCCCGCCCACATGGAAGTATCTAAAACCAGTATGACATTTACTGAACGGATGACTTTGTTGTCAACTGTTGTACAACAAACCAAATGAAGACACTTTTGAACACATTTACCAACACTTTTTAATTTAAAACTGCTTTCAGCTTTTTTCACCAGTCTGAGAGAGTCTCTTGAAAATCGCTTATACCAAGAAGTAATGGTTTAGCAAGTGGATGATTTCTGAGAAGAATCCCATCACCTCCCACTTCATTTTCTATTTACTTTAAGGGGGAATTTTTTTCCAGGAAATCCAATCCACCCGTGAAAACTGTCAAGCAAGAAGGAATTGTCTAGAGATGGTTCTAAGAAGCAGGAAAAATACGAAAAACTTTTACAGCTGTACACTTTTTATAAAAGTTAGCTTGTATTTTTCCAGAGGATTTCTATCTGAGAAGTATTTGCATATTCAAAAATTATTCGTCCCACATTGGGTGCGTTAGTACCCTTAAGCGAATGTCATACGGGCTTGACTAGCAGCAATCATGCATACAATCTATCTATCGCCTTTTTTATACCGTTGCTTATCTTACGCCTCCATACGATACGATGCGGTGCGACACATCACGTGAAGAGGCAAATATAGCAAAAGGGAGAGGGGGCAGAGAGGCAAAGAGCGAACGAAATTACAATTTCCGTTTACTTTGGTGCACACTTTTTGTCAACGCTTTTGAGGGCCACACACTTTTCGATCAAACTGTTTTTTGCCGCCTTATCGACACATTGATTTCGACCAGTTCTTGCTCGAGTATTCCGTACGGTTGTGTTCTTATCTCATTGTGCTCTGAAATAATTTTCATTTTCATTTACATTCTGATTTCCGCATTTGCAATGCCGTTCCGTGTGACACAAACAACGTTTAACGTGCGGGCGACACACGGCACACGGCGTATAGCGGCGGCAGCACGCGGCACGGTAGCGTATACGTAATAAACTGCTGGAGCCCGTATTAAGTATCCGCGTGCGAAGGTAACTGCTGCTGGGTGGCGAGTGTTGCCGCTGCAGCCACAGAACTGCGACTGAGAGACGGCGGACGCAAACGAAACCGAGAAACCGTTTGAAATATGGCCAAGCGCCAAAGCGTGCCCAAAATGCCGCATCGTAGTCGTTCTCCCCTTCGTGGCAGGGCACGAAGTACTCCACTCCCCTTTCGTCGCCCTGCCAATAGGCGCAGCAGACATGGTGGCAAGGAATGGGGAGGGGCGAAGCAGGAGCAGTCTGGCCATGAATGAGTGAGTGTCGTTTGATAAGTGGGAGGTGGGTGAGAGCACACCCAGAGACAGAGAGTGAGAGAGAGAGTGCGTGGCAGGAAGGAAGAGAGAGAGCGAGTCACGAACTGAAAGCCGAATGAAGTGACAGTGGATGCCCGGAATATTGGGCATGCCGCATGTAGGGCAACTATATTGAAAAAAGGTCTTTAAATGTAAGAAAAATGATTAAAAAAATACAAAAATATTTGATGTTTTATTTCACCCTTGTGGCAAGTCCTCACCCCACATAAATCTACCCTGCATTGGCCCCAAACCGGCAGAGAGCTTTAGACTGTTGTTATGCTCTCTCACAATTGCTTGCTCTCTTTAGCGGTGTTCTCTCGAGCGCTCTCACTGTCTCTCTGTGGCGGCGCCACAAACAGCTGCTCGATGTTTATTTGTTTGTTTTCGCCCGCCGCCTAATCCCCCGACCAAAGTTCTTACGGGTTCCTTGGTGCTTCCCGGATCTTGCTTCCGCATCTTGACTGCTGGTGGCGCAGTTTTCACCTAACTTTTGCCTTCTCCCATTGAAGTAGAGCCCCGCCTGGAGCTGATGCCGTCGCCTCCTTTATGACAGCCGCCGCCACATCAACTTTTATGGCCATCAAATTGTTTCCGAAACGTTGCGCCATTGAAGGCTATGTCTCAGACAGGGGAGATGAAGGGAACTGTCGGTTTGGTGGGTTCTTCCTTCCCCCTTTCCCCTGGCACTTTTATCGCTTCTCTATCTTGGCCCGGTTTATCAATTGCCCGCCCCTCATTCCGCAGATTTTGCACAAAGATTTGCTCCATTTCACTTGCCCTGCTCGTCCCGCCCATACATATATTTTTTTGCCGCCCATTTGCCATTGGTTCCATCATTGTTTATACAGAGTACCTTCTATGTGCTGGGATACTTGGGGGATTTTTTCGATCAGCTTCGGATCATAAAGGTTAAGTAGATATTTAGGCATTGCCTTAGCCATTCAATGACTTTGGGTAATTACATTTAAAATATACAATCTGTATTATAGGTTGTACATTTAAGTAAAATGATATTTAAACATAAAGGTTTCGTAAAATGCTAAATCACTTTAAATCATATTTTCATAGTATATGGGAGCCACGGAGCCTCCGACAGCCCTTTCTTCAGGAACCAAAAACCAACGAGGAGGAACGTTGTGAGACGCGTCTTAAGCCGCGTCACAACTCTTATACCCGGTACTCAGTACTACATCTGCAACTTAGCGGTTATTTGTCAAATTTTACATTTTCTCTTCATCTGTCATCTACATCAACAACACTACTCACGCCAACACGCTCCTTTAGCTCGCCACCCTCCCCTAGAGACACACACTGCAGAGTCAGGGCAGAGGCAGCGGCAGAGTCGCGGCAGAAGATGAGTCAGAGACGTGTCAGGGGAAGAGGCCTCTGCCACTGCGCGAAGCAGAGTGTGAATGAGAGAATGTGTAAAAGCAACAAAAGCTGCTGGACAGGGTGGGTTTAGCCACTGCAACTTAATTTCTTCGTTGTGGCCATAATAATGATCCAATCGGATTTTAGTTTTCTTTTATCTTTAAAATTGTAGATTTGGGAGGTTTTCGCCCTTTTTCGGGGGCGGAAGAGGGCGTGGCTCATTTTTGAAATACACTTGTAACAGTGTGAGCATACAGAAGTCTGGATGCAAAATTTGGTGGCTCTAGCTTTTATGGTCTCTGAGATCCAGGCGCTCAACAAGACGGACGGACAAAATAAAAGCGCCTCACCATCTCCACAGCTTCATTATAACCTGCGTCATCTCCTTCTTTTACCTCGCCTCGCTCATTAGAGGACAGACCGTAGTTACATAACTCCCCTCCTCCTCGCCTCTTGTCTGCCATGCCACCCTCTCAAAGTTTAGCACTTTGTCTGGCACTTATTTGGTGAAATATTTCGCATAGCGAGAGAAACAAGTACACGCGAGTGAGGTCGAATGACGGAATTCACGTCAGAACAAAATTCAACTTGAACTTCAGTTGGCATTTGTTTTGTGCCTTTTTCCTTGTTCTGCTTGTTCTTGATGCTGCTCTGCTCTGCTCTGCTGCTGTGCATCGCGCGTCTTGCTTGCATTGTTTACATTTCTCTCTCCCCCCACTCTCTCTTTCTCTCTTTCACTCACTCACTTTACGGTTATTTATTTGCTTTTTAATACCCTGGGATGTGGTGTACGTGTCAGATATCAGGATATGTTTCTTTAATGTTATCAAAGCAGACTTTAGGTGAATTCTCAGAAAATGTGATGCTACAAATTTGTTTGATTAGAAACTCAATGTTGAATCATTATATAAAGTATAAAAGAGCCTCTAAAAATATCCATCTTCTACAACAGAGCAGTTCGGCCACCTCTTCGTCATTGTATTTTTGATTATATGTTTACTTCCTGATTAATGGGTATCCCTTAGTCGTTATATCTATGGTGATCGCACTTGTTACTTTTACGTACAGAACCAACGGGAAATTCGCCGGAGCAGCGCAGCCTGATATCGGCATGGTTTTTGCTGTTGGCTGTTTCTCTTTTGTTACTCTTTTTCCTTTTGCCCTTTTACTTTGCCATTTCTTGGTTCATTCTCTGTGTGTGTTTTGCTTCATTTTAGCGAATGTTTTTTATGGGGTGTTGAAAACCACTTTGTTAAACAAACTCGTAGCTGTTCTTTCTTCCTTCCCAACCATAACACTCGTTTCCCTATCTCATTTTCTCTCTCCCAAAAAGAGCAATTTCTATAATTTGTATTGGCATTTTGTGGCGGGTGTTTCTGCCTGTTTTACCTTTTATAATTATTTGATTGCCGATAAGCGGGCCGGGCCCTAAAGTCTGGGCTAAATTGTGTAATATTTCGACCAGGTTAATGGATGACGATGACAATGGCCCTGGCCCCTGAGTATGGGTTCAGTTTTATGGTCGTTCCTTTCCCTTTGGTTCCATCTACTTTTGGTGGGCAGTGTGGTTGTGTGTGGTGTATGGTACGGCTTGTGTCTAAGTGCCCTGAATTCCAAATGGTCTCCGTTCCCTAATCTAATCAAAGTGGAAGGAAAGTGCTCTTGTGCTCGGTTCTGCTGTTTTTTTTGTGGGGGAAAACAGCTGGTTTTTGGCTTAGTCACCAACAGATTTAAACGGGTGGAAAGAGATTGTTACTAAAGTTCCTGTAAAGTTTCCAGTTTAAACTTTTAAAGCAACAAAAAAGTTACGAAGTATGAACAAAGATTGAATAATAAAAGTCTGTGATTTTGATTCTTCAATATGTACGCATATTTTTCATAAAGTTTCCCACATGTTTTCAAAAAGTTTTCCAAGATTCTTATCTCTTATCTATTTCGCATTGATTGTAAACTTTTCAAGGTTGTAATTTGAAATTTATTGTTTTGTGTTGGTGGAAAATAATAATGCTTAACATTTATATTATCTTTGAATTTAATGCTAAAAATTCTTTAAAAGATTAGGAACCCAACATGGGTTCTGAAAGCGATAACGTTTATCAATGGAATCAATGGAATTTAATGAAAAACGGAAGAAATCCATTGAAATATTCCTTAACTCCTTTACTTTAATCTTCAATCTAGCAGCTCCGTAAATTCCATACGTACACATACATATGTACATACACCCTGGTTGTCCTTTTGCTGTATTCTGCATTTCTAAGTACTGTAACCATATAATCTATCTTATTCAATGAAGCTTCCCCTTGAATCTTATTTACTGCCACTCTGTGCCAACCATGCATTGACCATCAACCAAGTGACAAGCAGCGCACACAGGATAATCTGCTCCTGCTGCAAAACTTCCGAAACACGCAAGCAAATACGAGTAAAACTTCAACCAATTTCTGGCAACCGCATCCTTCTCATGGCAGCATTTGACTAGAATTCCGACACCACGTGCTTCTACGAGTTAAGGTCAATCTCTGTCTCCTTGCGTCTCTGTCCCTTGCATCCCAAAATAAACTTTCAAACGCAACACGTCGGTATGCTTCTACTTTTCTTCTTTTTTGTTTCGTTTGATACCCTTTCCAGTGGTGCGAGAGGAACGTTGCAGCTGCAATTGTATCTATTGTCTACTGGCCTCTTTTTCGTTGGTTTTTTTTTCTCTGATGCTCGCGTCAGTGGCTGTGTCTGTTGGTGACAGTCAAATCTCTTCTCTAGCTTCATCCAGCCACTACAACGAACCTCAATCGCCAGTACCATCCCCTCTCTCTAACTCTTTTGTTTGTGGCATGCCACAACTTTGTTGCTATTGTTGCTGCCTTTACATTGTTTTCTTTTTGTTTTAACGGTAGTTAGGTGTTGCCCCCCACTTCCTCTGCTTCCTGCGCCACTGCGCGACGACTCTTCTTCACCTCTGCACGGAATTCATCCAGTTGACAAGGAAACATTTTTAACAGAATTACCCTTCGGGGAGAAGGGTATAACAATTTCAAAATAAACTCTACTAACAAAATAGATTCCGCAATTATGGTCTTGTGGGAACGGTATAGAAGAGACTCTGCGAATTTTTAAATGACAGAAGTTACCAAAAAGTAAATATAAAATGTCCAAATGTATGTATGTAAATATTTAAATAAATATCAATATATCAGTGTATACCTTTTTGTTTGTATGAACAATATAAAGACAATGTTATTACCTAGAAATAAAAGAAAGATATATTTATTAATATTATGGCAAGGAATAAAAATATAAAAGAAATAGCCAAAGATTTGTATAATAAAGGGTATTCTCAAGCTTTGTAGTCGGACTGTAGAGCATACAAGGCTTAGATCAAGGCAAAGGCAGAAACTGCGCTGAAAAGTAGAGTCCCGTTCTTTTACTCCATGTGATTCATACGAGCGACGCTTGTATTTACTAAGAGCAAGAGAGAGCCGCCTCGGCATTGTTGCTGAGACATCAATAGAAAAAGAATTGCGAAAATGTGTGTTTGAGAAGAAACGCTGGCTTGTAAGCGAAATGGAGAATAATTGTTTTAAATAATACTCAAAATAATACTCTGTTTTAAACATTTAAATTTAATTCATTTCAATTTAATGTGAACAAACATTCTCTTTATTTAGTTTTCTTACTAACTAAAGTGAGTCAAAGTCAATTCACATGCTAAAATAACAAGTGCAACGCGTGTGAGAGGAAGAGAGTGTTCGCGATCAAGAATCGAAACGATCAATCAGTTTGAAGTGGAATCCGCCTGCAGAAAAATGGTAGGAGAGGAAGCATAAAAGTCAAGAGTATCCCTCATTCGTTCATCCGCTCAAAAGTGTATCCTTCATCCAACATTTTGTGTTATTGTTTATTTTTGGCCAAAAAGTTAGCTGTGGCAACTGTGTTGCACAGTTGTTGCTCCGTTGCCAGAGCAAAGTGGAAGTGCAAAAGCTGTTACATGGGAAATATTTGTACTGCAGGAAATGCGAAAATATTGCAACACAGAACCAGGGGAAAGCATCCAAGGGACACACAGTGAGAGAGATGGAGAGATGAATTTCCATTTTGTAAAATTTCCCCACAAACTTTTGTCTGTTTCTCTGTGGCCCCGTGTAAGAGAGATACAGTTGGGAAAATTGTTTTTTGTGCACCGGCACGCGTTGTTTCAAGGGAAATGGTTTTAGTTTTGTTTCACGTCGCTTTCCTTCCCCTCTCCTCAATACATTTTTTTTGCGCAGATATGTCAAGGTACGGTAGTTAAATGGGTTACTTTTTGGGCAAAAAATAAAAACAAGAGCTGCCCCCCTAAAACTCGCTTGAGTGTTTTTAATGGCACACCATGCCCCCTGCTGGCTGTAACCATTCCCTGCCACCTTTTTGACCAGTAATTAATATAATATTCTGTGGCTATCGCAGTTTCGTGTTTATTTAGCGGACAGCAGGGTTCACTAAAATGCCAAACAAAGTAAATAAACCCATGAAACAACAAATACAAATTTATTAATTCGACTAAAGAATACCGCATAGAGGGGAGAAGCCTTTACATATCTTATTGCTTAAGACTTTCTTTTGGCATTTTCTATGGTACCTGTGGTCCAATCGGATTAAATTTTTGTATATTGGTAGATGATCCATTAACACTCTGTGGCACCATGGTCGAACCAATAATAGTGTCCCTGCTGGACATTAATTGAACCATTTGTTCACTGATTCTGATAAGGAATGTGCATATTTACGTCAAAGAGTCTAATAAATACATAAATCCAATATACCCCTTAGAGCCCAAAATTACATGGAATACAAACACATAGGTGCAAAAAGCTAACCAAAGCTCAACCACCACTCACTTGCACATTATTTTTGCGTTATTTTCTGCTGTAGATTCGCTCACTTAATGTTTCGCTTTTTTTGGTTCGAGATTTTTGCGTGTGTTTTGTTTTTGTTTCTTTGGTTTTACTGGCACACAAATTTTGTGTTAATTGAATTTTCCTCTTCGGTTTTTATTGAAATTACATTTTTAATGGCATAAATATTTCAGCAGATTGTTGTTGGGTGCTTTTTTTATTGTCTTGTCAATTGTCGCTCAGCTAATTTTAAATAATACATGTGCGTATAAAAATATTTTGATGGTTTCCATATGCCCCTCAGAATACACAAAGAACGAGGGAGCGTGAGAATAGAGATGGAATTAATTTTATTAAATTTTTAAAAGAGTTTAAAATTGCGTTTTAAACAGATCCTTAAAGACTATTGAGGCTTTTCTGAGATCTTGGATGAAAAAGAGCAACATTCAAGCTTTAATCTTTAATAATATTATTTGCTCTGCGTGCGTTATTATTCCCCTTTATTCGAATTAATTCAATTTCCCACAATGCTGATGTATTTATTTTTTGTTTTTATTCACATTTTTCAATTGCAATTTGCACCCACAATATTCCACAGAATTGATATCGATTTTATTTGTATTTTCATTGTATTTATAAATAATTACGTTTGCTTTTGTGCGACTATGAGAATATCATTTATGATTTATTGCCAGTCGAAGGAGCATTAAATTATCAGCATGGTCAGCACTTTATATCAGCTTTAAAGCTTATCAAACAAAAGTTGGGGGAGACAAGAAAAGAGTAATCAGAAAATAGTACGAACCGGAGGGGAACGACTTGATGGATGCCCTGTGTGCCCTGTGGGTTTGCTGTGGTTTCACCTTTAAATTAGGTAAATTCTATGAAATATTATCCCATGTTTTCCTCTTCTGCATCCACTCTCAAAATTGATTTTGCATATTTTCGTCACCTAGTTTCGGGTAACACATGCAAGCACACATTCCACAAATTACATTTTCTAGGGCACCACCAAATATTGACCCATGCCACATTTTGAGGTGACTAATTGGCAACGTAAGCGATGGGGAAAAACCAACCCGACGCATGAAATTTATAACATTTTATGGCCAATTAGTGGCCATCCCATAAACTGTTTCGCCTGGTCCCTCCTTCTTCTACCATAAAATTTGGCCTAGAAGCCGCAACAAAAAAAATATACACAAAAATGTTTGCACTGAGCGACAGAGAGAGAGAGAGAGAGAAGTGAAAACCAAAGAGAAGTCTCTTTGAAATGCGCTTCAATTTCAAATTGAAACCAATTACGGGCCCGCAAATAATTCTCAAAGCAATTCTCATTCGAGTCTCAAGCCAAGGAATGGCTCTTTTTTCTTATTTGTTAAATGACCAACAATTTTCAAGAATATTTCTATTTTTTACTTTACTTTTTCCTTTTTAGTCGAGATTTCTAGGTTTCTCCTGCTTCCTCTTGGCACCACTCTTTGCCACTCGTTTAAGGCTATTAACAGCTTGTCAAAGCCATGGCCAAAGTCGTGAGTTATTAAAGAAAAGGAGAGAAAAAAGTCAGTGAATGGTCTTGAGAGCACCTGGGTGATGCGGCTGCTGATGCGAGAGAGAGAGAGAGAGAGAGAGAGAGAGAGAGAGGAGGAGAGCGGTGGGCGGTACTGAAACTTTGGTGCACGGCTCTAGCGAAAAGCTGAATGAGAACACTCTGCCTCCCACTCTGCTCCCCCACACTGGCACTTTTTCTTGCACCTCTACTTCTGCTTCTCTCTATATTTCTGCCTTTATGGGGGCCCGAAAAAAGTTTTAACTTCTGCATCGCGTGGCCCTGCCTTCCTGGCTTCCTTACTTCTCTTTATGTCTTTTTCCTTTTTATCTCTCATTTCTCTACCCCTTCTTTATGGCTTTGAGTACAGTTCTACTTCGTCTGCTTCTCCTTCTACCTGTGCTTCTGCCTCTTGGGATTTTTTTTATAACTAGCGCACTTTTGCAGTTACGCCGCTCCATGGAAATGCGATTGCAACTCAAGTAATAAAACGTCACAAATTCATACAAACAGACACAAATAAGAACTCGCATATAGCAAGTACAGTGCGTGACAACGTTTTAAGGCATGGCTAAAGGCAGTTGATTAAGTTTCTATGGTAGACTGATGCGACAGAGATTTATTTGCTGGATCGTATGTAATATTTTACAAATTTCATAAAGGAAAATCTTTTTGATTTAATTTATTTACAAGGCACTCCATTTCTACAACCTCTTCAGATTCTACAATTGTGACCATACTCAGAGATTACTCATTGCGAAACGCACTGTACTTATGCACGAGAATGTACCTATGTACAGCTATGTATGTAGCATTTCTTGTATCTAGCTGGCTGACTGACTGACAGTCACGGGTCTATTTCAGTTAATTATCGCACACACCAGCAGAGCAGAGCAGCGCCAGCAGCAGGTTAAGCAGAGGGTTGGACCGGGTGAGCACCCGTACCCGTAGCCCCCCTTCATTGACTGACATTTCGGCGCGATAAATGATCTAATGAAAAAACAAGTTGAATTTGAATTGTTGTTTCTGTTGCCTGTTGCCTCTGTTATTGCTTTTGTTGGCTTTGAATCAAAGGCAATGGACAGTCATAAAGCGAAATACAATCGGGGGGAAAGAACAGAGGCATTATGACAACATCTATATATGTATGTATAGTCGTTAGTACCTCCCCAAAATCTGATCGTGTGCGCTTATAGATATTCCATTTTGGGTCTCTGTACATCGCTCGCTCGTTGACATTATATTCGGTGTATGCATAATATTTGTTTTTATTTGAGTTGTCATTGAATTCGTTTGGGCATAAACAATCTTCTAGAGGGAGATATCTATGGAGGATGATATTTCTATCTATAGATAGCAGAGGCAGCATTGTAATTCCGACGTGTTGAAGAACATTTATGGATATTCTTTATGTAAAATATTTCATGTTCGTATTACATTTGTTTAAAGTATTCTTTGAGCGAATGTAAGCAATAAATGTAATAAATATTTATGTAATCTCTTGATATACTATCCCTCTTTTATTTATTTATGTGATATTTCCTCGGATATGTATGTACATATTTCAAAGTATTTACTGTACACCAATCACCGAACATACTTCTGTGCCATTCCCGTGATAGTCACCTGGTGGTCACTTCAATATGAAATATCATTAAACTAAAACCCCGTGACCGCAAAAAATTGGTTACAAATACGCGCCATACGAATGCCATTCGAAATGTTTTTCATTTATTTTTTATAATTTGTTTGCCTTTTGAAGTGGTGGTGGGGGGCTGGAGTCTCGCTAATCATATCTCGTGGAACATATGACTGGTGGAGCAGCCAGACAAGCCTTTGTTTTAGCATGCCACATGCCGTTAAATAATCACGAAGCCAAGTGGCAACGAAAAAATATACGAGTATGTGGAAGGAATTCTCTCTATTCAATTCTGTCTTTATCTGCCGACGACTGCGTTGACATTTTCTGTTCTGTTTTTTATATTTGCTATCGCTCAAATCAGCAAAAATGTGGTAAAATGTGGGGGGAAAAAAAGAAAGAAGTCGTTTAAAAAAACGTGAAATATGCCTCGTGCACGATGGGACAGATAGAGACAGCCAGCTAGAGAGAGACAGCAGCAGACAGCAGAAATTGCGTGGCGTGGAGTGCCATGGCGGGGTCATCAACTGTTTGAGAGAGACCCCCTTTGGGTCAAAATCAACAACAAACTTTATGGCCGCCGCAATAATAAATAGCAACAATAATAAGCCCCCCAAAGAAAAAAAAACAGCAGAAAAAAAGGCTTTAGAAAAATAATAGAGAAACAACCAGAAGAGGCTCAAGAGAGTGGAGTGCAAAGAGGGTTGGGGAGTATGGAATGGGATTGAACAAAAGACCAGAAGTTTGATTAATGGAGATTAAAGGGGTGTACCTACAAGAGGGGTAAACATAACGTAACAAAGAAGATGAGATGAGAGAAGAGAACAAGTAAAGCCGGCTTTCAGTTCTATGGCCTCCTCTCCAGAGGTCGGGCAAAACGAAAGAAAAACGAATGAAAAGTTATGGAAAAGTTACTGGCGCTTAAAACAAGGAAATTGCTCTCAAACAACCAGAAGGCCCCCTGGTGCTAGCTACCGACTGCCAGCAGGCTAATTGCCTCTGAGCCTCTCTCTTAGCCAACACACAGACAGGGAGAGAGGTTTACTCTCGTTGGAAATTGAGGTTACAGCAGATGCAATTGCATCCGGCAGTTCAAGATAAACACATAGATTGATAGATAGATGGATTCTTGTACTAAACTTGGCGAGAATTACTAATGGAAATAGAAGCTGAAAGAAGAGAAAGTGTTAATTGAAGGCAAACTGTAATGTATTCTTGATGGGAATTGGTAATTCACGGATAAACGATATTATGATAATATGCATAACAAACATGGACAAATCCGTCTATGATAATATTTCTACAATTATATTTTCACTTTATCTATTCTGAAGGTGTAAGTAACCAACAATAATTCATAGTTTGATATGCTATTTGTTGACGGTTAATTGCACCAATAGCTAGGAAAAACAATTTTGATACATAATCTTGTGATTTTGGTTGGAATTTTACTTGTTGCCTTGACCAACCACCCTACATAGACACATGTCCAAAAACACCATACAAATATCATTATTTGAACGATTTACTTAACTCAAAGGTCAGATTTCTCTACCCTTCTGAACCTTTTCTCGCTCTCACTCTCCATTTGTGAATCAGAAAACAAATCAAACAAAGCTAAGACAAAAACAGAAACAGAAAAATATACAAACAACTTTTGGGAGCTTTCGAGCTATTAGCCGGCAATTAAAACGGAAAATGAACTTTCAACTCGCCAAAAAAAATCAACAACCAAAAACTAAAAACAAAAACAAAACAAGAAATTAAAGAAAATGAGAAGAAGCCAAAAAACTAAACCAAGCCAAAGAAAGTCAATAAAACAAAAGTCAAACAAAAGCCAAAGCAAAACAAAACCAAGTTAAAGCCACACAAATTAGTAAACAAAAGCACAATTGTTTGTTAACTCTGTTTAAGGGCGTGGCGGCGGGCGGTGCGAATTTCGGAGGCGTGGGTGTGGGACTTTTGACCAAAAAACAACGTTTGGCACCCCCCTACCGTCGGCAAAAATTTCAAACTATAAAAGTTTTTGTCAATTGTTGTTCTGGGTTGTTGGGCAATTTTCGGGCTCCGCAAAACTCGCAGGCAAAACAATACAGAGAGACAGATGGACAGCACGGCAAGAGGGTCAAATACTTTATGATACCCTTTAATTAATTACCAAAAAACTTCTTGAATTTTTAAATTTTCTGATTTTATGGATTACTTACTCAGAGATCTCCCTTTTCCTCCCATATACCCTTGCTACCTTATGATCACAGGGTATACAGTAAATAGATAAAAAGACATGGAGAAGAGAGCGGCAGAAAACAGATGGAGAACATAGCGTGAGAGAGAGAATATATACAAAAGAATCGAAAGAGAGACAGAGACGAAACAATGCCCGAATGGAAACTGGTTCAAAAGTTGTACTCTTTTCGGTAGCAACCAATTTCGAGCCAGGCCAAGCCCCGGCCCCGACACAAGAACAAGTCCATTTATTTTTTTGTGATGCTGCCGGCTAATTCGCATAGAAATTTGATATGGCTAAATTAGAGGCCATGGAGATGCGGACAAAAGTTTGGAAGAAGGTCAACAGAGATGCTGAATTTTGATAACAGTAATTTGATAGAAAGTTAACCCAGAGGACGCCATGTACTGAATTTTCTAGGTCGTAGGAATGCATTTCAATTGGCAAACAATTTGTGAATTTTATATAATATTTATAACACACAATTCATTCTGTATTTAAACATTTCCAGAGGCAATAGACAGGAAACCGTTCTATTTAAAATACTTTTAGAGTTTCACCTTTTTTATAAGTTATTAGATTAAAAATCTTTATGTCTGTCAATCAACTGAATTTTGAAGAGAAATGAAAAGCAACTATTGCTTTGGGACTACAGGTATGAATTCTAAACAATACAAAGATCATTTCAATTGTGTGCATAGAATATTCGCCCCAACAATAGCGCCCATGGGCGGTTAGGAAACCTTATCTAATCAAAAAGTATTCTTTGGAGTACTATTCCGAGAATTGTTCAAATTTGTATGCGATATGAATTCCTGTTGCTTTCAGAAATCACCCTCATTTTCCCTGAGGGCCAATCAACATCATCATCATCATCTCTCAAGAATGCACAATGGAGAGAGAGAAAGAGTGCTGACAAAAGTCTTTTGTGTCCAGTTAGTCCACTACGCTTGTCTCTCTCCACCTCTCTTGTTCTCTTTCGTAGTCTCCTTTGCATTTGGCCAAGCCAATTCACACGGCACTAATTGAATTAGTTAACTGACTTTTGAGTCAGTTTTCATCATCTTCATCTTTGTAGCAATAATACCGTTAAAGGGGTAAGAACTTGCAATAGAATGCCAAGTGCGCAATTAACAAGTTTGTAGCGCTCCACAGCCTGGGGCTGGAGTGGGAGTGAAAAAGGTACATAACGGGTTAATAAGCAAACTCACTCTAAAGGAAAGTCGAGCATTAAATGCACTTTCAAAATGTCAAGGCTTGGTCACCTTCTGTTCTGCGTTGGCAAACTTCTCTCACATCATACCACATATGCCCTCTGAAAGAGTATCAAGGCAGACAAACTCAAGGGTCTCTCCACTGGGGACTGTCTGGTTGGTTCTGGTCAGGTCTGGTTTTGGTTACTGGGTTTGTGGTGCCAGCCCAGCTGCTGCCGCGTTGTGCACACAAATTGAACAGCTGCGTTTATGGAGTCAAGGAGGTGGACAGAGTGGAGAGAGACTTCCTCAATGTCAAAGTTCCCAGCAAGGCATTGAAAGTTTAAACAAAATGTCAAGTATTTTTCCCAGCAGATGTCTCAAGCAGGGGACTACAAACATAAATTCCTAAAACCCAAAGAAAAAGAGAGAGTCCTTGACCAATAAAACCCCTCACATTAACCCGTCGCTCAGTTCATAAATTAAAGTCAAGCCAAAAGGCTGTCGCTGATTAGTTAGTTATTGTTTTCTCTCTCTCACTCGCTGTCTCCCGATTGACAGGTAAATAACAAAGTTGAACAAATTACGTCAGGCTCGCATCGAATCGGAATGGGCCAATAAAAAAATGTGCAAATCAATGCAAATGTTTTAGCGGTGTGGCGAGGGAAGGGGGAAAACAACCGAAAGCAAAATTAATTAACTAAAGTGAGAGCTGGAGAGAGGGAGTGAGCAAAAGAGCCGCCGCAAAAGATGTCAGTGTGTCACAAGGATGCCAATAAACGGGTTCCGTTCCGTTGCGTTCCGTTCCGTTCCTCTTTCTCGTTTCTTCTTGCGATTTTGAATATTAGACAAATTGATGTTTGTTTGGGTGCGAGTGAAACAGGAAAAACAAGAAAGAGCAGAAAACGCAATGAGCAGAACGACCCAAGGATGCTCTATTGTTATTTGGAAAGTAGTTAAAACCTAAACTTGTGGTGGAAATAGTGAGCTATGGAGAGAGACTATGTATTTTCCAGTTCCTATGCAGTGTGTATATTCCATTCGTTGTGTAATAAAATGAAACCTCAGATAAATGAGCTACAAATAGAGTTGTGATTCATATAAACGATGTTGTGGTGGGAATAGTCGATAGATATGAAAGGAAATGATTCAAATGATGACTAAAATGATTCAAAGCCTTACACATACGGTTTATAGTGATATAATTAACTCCAACTCTAGCTCTTAGTAATGATTTTATTAATTATATCAAGAGATTTGTGAATATCTAGATACCTTTTCTATACTCTTTCCATCTATTCATATGTGTGATGTCTGCCCATCCTCTTTTTAATGAAAGTGCAGCAGCAGCCGCGGCAACTGGCAACTAGCAACAAACAGCGGCAGCAACAAGTTGCACTTGCAACACGGCAGCCTGTGCAGTGAGGCATGCAACAGATGAAGATAGAGGGAGGGGTGCATGGAGCAGGGCAGAGAGACAGATATAAAGTGGGAGAGCTGCATAGGTACTTCCATAGGGTATAACACGCTTTAGAATCTTTAGTTTAATGATTTGTAACCGGTTTTCGAGAGTCAACTCCCATGAGAGGCTGTTGGTTGGCTTGTTGCTGTTGCTGCTGCTGCTGCAGTTGCTGTTGCGGAGGGTTATTTGTGCCGCACTCTTTGTCTGCGTTGTCCGCCTCTGTTTAATTACACTTTTTTTCAGTGAACAAATAAAAAATAATAATAGTAGCGGAAGTTATACAAAAGCCGCAGAACCGGCTATATAACACAGAAAAAACCCAACAACAAGGGTTGAGATAAGCCATGGAACATGTGTGGGGAATGAGAAGAGTGCAAGACAGCAGAGAAGTGACGCCGCATATGACATGTGACAAAGAAGACGGAGGGTAGACGAGACCACAAATTTAATAACATATAACGGCTCTCTTCAGTCTGTTCCTTGGCTGTTATACACACAAGTTATAATGAGGGAAATATACAACATACATAACCGGACTTCCATAGCCTACCAGATAACATACCCCATGAGAACCCATGAAAAATTGCCCATTGCAGCAACAAAAAATTGTCCCCTAGGCCCCGTCTCTATTCACAGCATCGTTTTCTTGATGGAAAATATCCCCCCTCACTCCACACATGCAAAATCATCACAAATGCCAGGGCTGTCGGCTATTGTATTCCCTGCAGGGACTTTCGCCAATATAAGTTTGCTTCAATTGTTTACAATTATAGCCTGACAAAAGGCAGAGAGAACCTTATTTAATTAAATTGTTCTCTCGAATATTCCGAGAATTGAGTGTATGTTTGCTTTGGAAATTGTGTGCACCTTTTATGGTAATGAAAATATGCCACATCCTTATTGGTACTAGCTGCTTTCATCACTACTTTGTAGTGTAAATATACATACATATGCATTTGCATGCATGTACATATGTACATATGTACATATGTATGTATGTATTTACATACACATGTAAATATGTATGCATATAATTCCCAAGTGTAAACACAAAATTTCTCAAATGTCCTCCCCTTCTCCATGTTTGAGAGCAGCTTACCTTCAAAATGAACGAAGATGAAGGAGAAGACGAAAGGCCGACAGCTGCCATTCAGTTCCAATTGCAATCTCCTTTGGTTTTTTTTGCGTTTATTCCGATTGCTTTTTTTTGTTGCAGCACGAGTGGCAAGTGGGCTGCCTTCAATCAAATTGAATCAAATCACACAAAAAACACAACTGCAAATTGTAAAAAACTGTATTTATTATAGACATTGACTTGGCACACACTTTCTTCACAGCACAGATAGTAGAGCACAAATTAATTGGCTAGATTTTTCTTTTTCTTTCGCTTCGTCCGACGGCGGACGATGGAACAGCTGGCCCGACTTGAACACACATTTCGCACAGTGGACACGGACACCCGGCCGTAAAAAACTTTCGCTCAAAAAAAAAAAAACGGATGCAGCCGCCCAGTTGCTTGGCCAATAAGAAATGCTAGTTGCAGGGGCCGGAGGAAGGGGCAACACTCTGTTGGCCGCCTAACAGGTTTCTTGTAACAGGAATTTTGGCGTTGCCGAGGGATTGTAGGCGGCTAAAGAGCGACAGGGACGGGGGCACCATGGCCGTGTTGAATTTTCGTTAATTTGCACATTTCCGCCTTTAATTTTATTGAAATGGAATTCTCCTCCACCTGACTTATTTACGAGTTGTTCTAATTTATTTACTTGGCCCACAAACAAATTTTATTTTTCTCCGCACTTTCTTTTGGCATTTATTTACGGTGATCTTCTTTTTTTCGTTTCGTTTCCTCTTCTCTTTTGCTATTTATAACAGAACACACGCAGCACACCACCACCAAAACACACACGCAAGCACCTACAAACGCACACAGAGACACCCACTGCACTGCCTGCGCTCAGGTAAAAACTAGTGCTGAAATCGTTGTTTTGTTTGCTGATCGTACAAATAATAACTTTGGTTTCGCATGCGTACCACAAACTTTACTTGTCCAGCGCGCGAGAGCAACAAGTTTTCAAAACAGGGCTGCCATTTGCCACCGATGGCGATAGCGGCTGTATTTGTTGTTGTTTTATTTATGTTTGTGTTCACTTTTGTTGTTACCGTTCACCGTTTGCATTTGTTTTTGGCTTTACCTTCTTGTATCTATCGATAACCCATCGAAAAAATACTGATATTTGAAAAATATGCTGCAACTATTAAGGACTAGAAATGAAACTCATCCAGATATTCTGGATGTCTCCATGTCGGTTAGTTTGTCGAACCCCAGGGGCTAGCACTTATCTTGTTGATTTAAGACTTCTTCCAATTTGAAATTAACCCGCCAGACACTTTAAATTCGATACAGAAAACAAATACTTTTAATGTTAAATACCGACTTTTTACGACTTTTTAAATTTCAACCTATTAGGGAGCTTTCACCAGGTATGAGAAAGGAGAGGTCCTTTAAAGAAGCTAGTCCTTTTTACATGCTTAACACACCTTGCCCTTTACCAGCCAAAGAGAGGACTAGATCAGCAGTTTCCTCTCTTTCTCTCCTCATTTTGGCGTTCCAAGCATGAGCACAGAAAATAAATACACCAAACTGAATATGCGTTCACACTTCCAAATATACCGTATATTCAAAACATTTTTCTCAATTTTGCTATTCTATTTAATATTTTTAGCTAGTAAAGATTCTTAGCGCTAACACTATTATTTTATCCGATATATCAATAAATTTTTCACAAGATTGGCTAGTTTTCATGACTTCCTTTTATCGGGTTGTTGCACAATAAGATTGAAACCAAAAGGTCAACCACAATTTTGAGAACTTGTTGCTTATTTACCGGCAGTAAGGTACGGCCCTTGTTGTACCCTATTTCTATTAATTTATTTTGAAATTTTGCTTTCAAAGCTGCTTTTGAACATAAATATTGATTTTATCTTAGAATGACATGCTGTTCACCTTTTTAGTGTTTTTTTATTCAAGGTATTTATAATTTGCTGCACACTTTTCGCAGCCAGAATTAATTCCTTCAAGAAGCGAACATTTAATCAAATTTATTCTATAATAAACTACAATAAATGACACAATTGAATTAAATATGTATATGAATGACGAAAATACACAACTCACTAAACTATTTGGCAATTACTTATGCGGTGGGGTGGTTCATAAACAAGTGAAAACTTCGATGTTAAAACGTTCGAAAATCTTAAAAAATAAACACACAAATTAAATATAAGGCCCTAGGATCGGTGGGTTGCATTGCAGATAAGCGAGTCTTCCTCTGTAGCCTGGGAAGATGAGTTATTGCATAAAAATAGTTCCAAACTGCAGCCGAAGCTGATGTACAGCTGGTGGTGTCAGGAGCGCGTGGAAGGCGTCGAGCAGCAGGCCATGGACATGTCCTGGGAGCAGGCAAAGGTCGAGGTGCTCGACGTCTCGTTGAAGCCACTGTCCGCGCGATAGAGGCCAACACGCTGCGCCGGCGGATTGGCCACAGGCGGAGCTGTTTCCACCTGCTGGGGCTCCACTTCATCTAAATTGGCACTAAAAGATTGCGAGAGATTTTTACGATTGGCCGAGCGCCGGCGGCGGGATCCACGCGGCGTGTCCGAGTTGGAGGAGCTGCAGTTGAAGCTGAGCGTCGACAACTGCATGGCCTCGGCCTCCTCCTCCCCCTCCTCGTCGTCCGTCTCTGGTTCAAGCTCGGGCTCGTCCGTGTCCTCCGCTTCCGCCTGCTCCACAGTCTCCAGCAGCGACTGGCTGGGCAACTGCCGCGTGCTGTTCACCCTCAGCCGGCTCACACGCTGATTGATGCTGCTGTCCGACTGCTCCAGTGCCTGCATCGGCGAGGAGCTGCGATCCGGTGTGAATCTGCAGGCCGGCCGCCCCGTACCCGTCAGCTCCGACAACGTGTCGTGCTGCTCACTGGTGCTGATGCTCACCTCCACCTTGGAGTGCACCAGCCGACGGCTGAGATGCTCAGACGGAGCAATTGGCGAAGGCAGGTCCAGGTCGTGCAGCAGCAGCAGCTTCCGCTTGGAGGAGCGATTGCCGTCATCTGGTGTGCCCGTTGGCAGGCCGCACAGGTTCCTGATGGGCGACAGGGAACCAAAGCTGCCATCGCCCTCGCCCGACGCCGAGTCCGACAGTCTGCCGGCGAACATTGTCTGCTTGCCCTGCGGACTGGAGCCCACCATCTGGGGAGACTGCGCTGCCTCCTGCTCGCCCAGCACAATCACATTGTGCAGATCGAACAGCTTGCGCCTCATGGAGCTGTTGAAGATGTCGCTGCCGCTGGAGCGGGACTTAGCTCTGCCCGACATGCTGCCAGCCAGATGGGGCTGCAAGTACGGGCGCAGCGCCTCCTCCAGGGCCTTGGGCAGAATCGGCGGCAGTGACAGCTCCGTTTGGACACTGCAGTCCCGATGCCGTCGCCCGCTCGAGGACTTCTTCGAGATGGGCGTGTGGTCCTCGTTGAGTTCGTTCAGTATGATGCGATTCTTGCGCAGGGGACAGTCCACGGGGCTGGGCACTATGAGAGATTCCTTAAAGAACGCACTGATAGCCAGCTGGGCCTTGTTCTCCACCTCGGGGTCGGGCGAGTCGTGGAACTGCGTCTCGTGCGGCTCCACATCGGCGGGCTTCAGTTGCGACACCTCGTCGATGTTCCACTCAAACTGCGTCGACGAGAGCTGTGGTGTGCGTGACCGGAACAGCGAAGGACTGCAAAATAGACACGGTAACAAAATGTTCTATGAAGGCGTGGCCGGGCGACAGGATGTGCGAGGCGAGGCAGACACTTACCTGGCAATCAGCGGCAGGTGCAAACGATCCGCCAGGGCACCTTCGAAGGGATTGCGTATCTTGTGGAAGCGCTTGGGCGGTGGCGTACACACCAGCGAGGACATTTGGGGACTACCTCTCGTATTTTGCTTGCCGCCATTAGTTGGCGTTCCAGACGACGCCACGGAACTGTTGGCCGTGGCGCTGTTCCTGCGCGCCCGGCATTTCAGCTCGGTGAGATTGGAGAAGTATCGACTCTTGAGGGCCTGAGGTGTTCGCACCTCATCTGTGTACATATTTTTTAGAGCACAATTTAGTTAAATTTTCTTGAAAATTGATGGCCAAAAATGCGCCTGCTTCGACTGCAGGCAGATGTCAGTATTTTCAAATGCATCAGTGTTGGAAAACACCGCTGGCAATCTATCGAATACGTTGCTGTTTGAATATGGAATTTAAAAAATATATATTTCAAGGGTAGATCGATAGATTTGTGACTCTTTCATATGGCCTATTCGCATTTATCTATTTATTTTTCAATATTTTCCTACTACTCTGTGCTTTTCGAATAATTTTAGTATTTTCGGAGTGCGCGCCATTCAATCGATAGCATGTCAGCTGTCACAGCAACCCTGTTTCGATTCAGCTGTCGCTGCCGCCTGCCTTTTTCGCGTACACATACGCGTCTGCTCTGCCCTCTGCCCGTGCGTGTGTGTGTTTGGTATATGCGCGTGTGTGTGTTGGCTGCAGAAACAGAAACTAAGCGAAAAAGCACAAAATTAAATTTAAACAAACGCGAAATTTAGTGAAACGGAGTTCCTATTTTACAGCACTTGTGTGTGTTCATAGCAAAAGTGGCCAAAATTCGGCGAAAACAGCGCAAGTGTGACAAAGCATTCGTGCCGCAGCCGTGTTCCAAACGAACGAAAACAAAAGAGAATAGTGTTGATAGTACTACAAGCGTAATTAGTAGCAGCAGCAGCAGCACCCACAGCGGGGGTAGCGTCGTCGTTGTCGGCGGCCTAAACAGCAGCGGCAGCAACAACAAACGATTCTACACAGGGCCAGGGGAGGGCCGGGGAACGGCCGAAAACGAAACAGCGGCAGCAGCAGCAGCAGCAGCAACAACAACAACAAAGGCAACTGCAGAGTCAGCTGCCGGCCGGTGTGTGGCGACAGAGGAAAACGAAACTGTTGCTAGAAGTGGGCGTGGCGGAGGTGTTGAGGGAGGGAAAGAAGGAGGACAGTGACGGCCACAGCGACAGCGAGAGCGGTGCAAAGCTAACAAAGGGCCCACTGAATCGGGCGCATTTGTCGGCCTGTTTCCGCACAGTGGAAAAACTTGCCATTGAACTTGACGTCAGCAGTGACGCCAAGAGCATCGCCAGCAAGGAGAGGGAGGCGAGCGGTGTCATGTCGGAGACGGGCTGCCGGCATTATCAGAGCTACTTGAAGGAGCACGGATATGATACATATCGGGTCATCGATGCGTACTTTTCTGCCTGCGTGAACAAAGATGCGCGTCTGAAGAAGGTGAGGGAGGGGGAAGAGAGCGAAAGAGAGAGCGAGTGAGAGAGTTACGGTTATGTGTGCGGTGGGGTTCACTGACACACAATCCATAGAGAAGGGGGAAGAAGAAGATCAGTGTGTGTGTTCTGGCAATAAAGTGATTACCGAACCAAAATTTGATTGGCGGCGACCTCTTTTGGTGTGTTTTTAAACACTGACAACCGTTAAAACTCAAACCTTGGCCTGGCCATCCCCTGAGCGCACCTTTGAAGTGGCATTTGTGTAACTCTTTTTGTAACCCCCACCCCCAGGCCACACACTGCCACTGCTTCGAGTGCGGCAGCGCCAGCATCCAGCTGTACGCCTGCCTGCATTGCATCTACTTTGGCTGTCGGGGCGCACACATCCACAGCCATTTGCGGGCCAAGAAGCATCATGTGGCCCTGGAGCTGTCCCACGGCACGCTCTACTGCCATGCGTGTCGGGACTTTATCTACGACTCGCGCAGTCGGGAGTATGCGCTGATCAACCGGAAGCTGGAGGCCAAGGATCTGCAAAAGAGCCTCGGCTGGCAGGCCTGGATACCCACGGCCAAGGAGTCGAATCTGCTGCTGGCCAATTCACGGCGCCGGCTGGTGCGGCCCAATCAGACAATCGGACTGAGGGGCCTGCTCAACCTGGGTGCCACCTGCTTCATGAACTGCATTGTCCAGGTGAGTGGTGATTGCCAGGAAAGAAATTCCCCCCGCATCACCCCATTGTCATCCCCCCAGGCCCTGGTACACACTCCACTGCTGAGCGACTACTTTATGTCGGACCGGCATGACTGCGGCAAGTCCTCGCACAAGTGTCTGGTCTGCGAAGTGTCGCGTCTCTTCCAGGTGATGCACAACCTGCCATTTGCCACTTGCCACTAATGTTCTGACCCTTTTTCCCCTCCCAGGAGTTCTATTCGGGCTCCCGTTCGCCGCTGTCGCTGCATCGCCTTTTGCATTTAATCTGGAACCATGCCAAGCATCTGGCCGGTTACGAGCAGCAGGATGCGCACGAGTTCTTCATTGCCACGCTGGATGTGCTGCATCGGCATTGCGTCAAGGCCAAGGCGGAGCACGAGAGCAAGAGCAACAGCTCAGGGTCGAGCAGCGGCACCAATTCCACCAGCAGCTCGACAACGTCCAGCTTTGGGCAGTGCAACTGCATCATCGATCAGATCTTCACGGGCATGCTGCAGAGCGATGTGGTGTGCCAGGCCTGCAAGGGCGTGTCCACCACATTCGATCCGTTCTGGGACATTTCGCTGGACCTGGGCGAGACCACCACGCACGGTGGGGTAACGCCCAAGACGTTGATCGACTGCCTGGAGCGGTACACGCGGGCCGAGCACCTGGGCTCCGCGGCCAAGATAAAATGCTCAACCTGCAAGTCCTACCAGGAGTCCACGAAGCAGTTCAGCCTGCGCACTCTGCCCAGCGTGGTCTCCTTTCACCTGAAGCGCTTCGAACACTCGGCGCTGATCGATCGCAAGATCTCATCGTTCATCCAATTCCCCGTAGAGTTCGATATGACGCCCTTTATGTCCGAGAAGAAGAATGCCTACGGCGACTTTCGCTTCTCTCTGTACGCGGTGGTCAATCACGTGGGCACCATTGACACGGGCCACTACACGGCGTATGTGCGGCACCAGAAGGACACGTGGGTGAAGTGCGATGATCATGTGATAACTATGGCATCGCTCAAGCAGGTGCTGGACAGCGAGGGGTGAGTGCGGGAGTCCACCGACTTATGCAAACTTTAATTTCGCTCTCTCTCTTTTAGCTATTTATTGTTCTACCACAAAAATGTGCTGGAGTACGAGTAAAAAGAGGGAGCATCCACACACAGACCCATAGGCACACACAATTAGCATAACGAATACACACAGAAACACAGACAAGGCCGCGGCAGCGTTTACAATTTAAGATTATAATTTAACGAAAAAAAGGAAGGAAAATCCACTTATAAAAGTAAGCCCGCGGATTGAACAAATGGAAGGGGGAAAAATCCAAAAAACAAAAACTTTTGTGCGCCCAAACAACTCTCTCTAATGTGTAATCTGAATCAATCCTGGCAATACCCTTATTGTTCTAAGTATTTCGAAAATCCATAATCATAAAAACTAAACAAATGCTAAACAACATTTTGCTTAACAGAAGACATCGAGACGCAGAGATTTCGATTCCGATTTGGGAAAAAGATCTTACACCGCGATCAACAAAACAGCCACACACAGCACACACAATGCAAACACTGATAAGCTAAAACCAACGATCGATCGAAAGTGGTTTTTGGGTCTTGCAATTTATTTGCAAAATGTACAAAGAAATTTGAGGGTTAGAGCGGAAAAAAAATTTAATTTATGTCCAACTTGGGCTCGTCCGGGAATTGAACCCGGGACCTCTCGCACCCGAAGCGAGAATCATACCTCTAGACCAACGAGCCGGTTGAAGGTGGAGCGCCCTATTGTGGATTTAATGCGCGGGCTCGCTCTCTGCTGGTGCATGTTTTGTCCATACATACGCAGTGCGCGTGTGAAAGGGATGACTATAGCGCAAACTGGGCGGCAGTTGCAAAACGTGACGCTGCACAGCACTGTTCATTTTGGTTGTTGTCCGTGCTAGATTTCTGCTTTCCGTTAATGAAATAAAATTTTAAAAATAAAGAAAGTAAAAAATTGTAAATGATGTGTTGACAATGTGCTTAATGATCATTTGATTTCTGCTCGGAACAAATATCTTTGAACATAATTAAGAATTATAAAATAATAAATAACTTTCGTTTGGGATTTTTGATTATAAATCTATTTATCCACTACCTTTAGCTTGGTTTAGTTGATTAAGTTATTCTAACATGTGCATCGATTTTAGTTAGTAAGAAAAATAAATAAAGATAATGTTTGATCACATTAAATTGGAATAATTTGTTTGAAACAGAGTATTTTACCTACAAGTGTACACCGGCAATGATCGCACCGTGAGATAATGCAAACAATCTTATAAACAATCTAACCAGCTGGTAATATAAAATTGAACATCAAAATCGAGGAAAATGATTTCAGATTCACGGTATATTTTGAATATGACAAGATATATTTCGGTATTTGATCGAGAGTCTAGTAGTATATTTAATCGATAAATCCTCGGTCACACTGCTGGTAAGCACCGTTACTTGAAGGTGAAAAAAAAATTAAGGCGTCATTATCGTAAATCAAGAAAAAATGGGTAAGATTAGCAATTAACACAAGTGTGAAAAGTGCGGATAAATAATCCTAACATTCCGGTACCAGAAGGAACTGATGAGAACGCAATTTTCGCACGTCTGAACTCGATTTACGCGAATCTGCACGGATCGTCGTCGCACGGCGTCACTTACCAACGGAAGGCATTAAAGCCCTCTGCTCAGAAGAAAACTAAAACGCAGTGTAACACACACGAGTACGTGGACGCTAACAATAATTTGGAGTACGTCGAGCACAATATCGAGTCCAATGTGCCATCGAAGAAGCTCATTATTAAGACATGCATTTGCGATCGTCCAGAAAAGGCGCTCGAGTGTGGCCGCTGTCACCAGTACTTTCATGGCCGCATTGCCGCAACATGCGAGAAGCATCCAGCGGTGAGTTGGAAATGATTTACTGTTATGGCTGTGGTTATGGTCGCGGTATAACATGTGTCCACAGGAGGCTTTCTTGATGGACTTTCGCGAGTGCCCCTACTGCACGGCTAATCACGATCAGATTAAGGAATCTAAATTGACTTGGGGTGAGATCCGTAAGATCGAGGACGCCGTACTGCCCAATGATGATTTGTAAACCCGAGTTTGATACTCGCCAACAGCAGAATTAATTTACATGTCACAAATGTATCGATTTTGCATGATATTACAATTAGCTTTGTTCAAATATTTGACGGTCTTTTTTTTTACCTTTTTTGCCTCATATTTCCCTATATAACCAAGCATAAGACACCCACGAGCACACATGCCAGGGCTTTTCAGTTTCAGAGCGACATTTATGAAGTGCTCAATGTCATCGTTGAAGCAAGCTCACATAAGCTGTGGGAAAAAGGAAGTGCAGCACACGGGCATGACCGCCATAAAACCATATGGCCTAGTCACACCAGCTTGACACCAGCAGCACCGCCGCCACCAGAAGCATCAGCACACCCCAGTGGAGGAGTGACTTAACACTAAGTAAGTGCATTGAATTGAAGTGCTGCTAACGTTTTTATGCTTTGTTTTTTTCCAGTGAGGAATTCTAAACGCCTGCAGCACCTTTTGAACAGAACGAAGCGCTGCAGGATGAGATCAGCAGAAGTTTGTGTCTTCCAGCTGAGTCATAGCTGAATCGTGCATCTAGTTTGTGCGCTCGCATTAACCTATCTATCATCTCAATTGCAGTGGCGGATTCAATGCGCAACTCCCAGCGGCAAGGCTCCATTCAAATCAGCGAACAAATTCATGTCACCGATAACAATTCAATCACTTAAGAGTTCAACACATTTTGGAATCGCTTTACAATCGCCACTAGAGCACACTCCATGGGTCGAACTGGCAAGTTGCGCCCGCCGGACGGACACATTGTGGTGGTGTCGCTGGTCCCAACTCCTGCTGGTAAGTGCGGACGCTTTAGATTGCATTTGCTTCTGCTTATTTTCTCTTTTCTTCCTTTTCTCAACAACTTGCAAAGCCATTCAATGGATTCACTTCTGCTTGAACTTCTACTACTTCTTGGAGATCCGCATTCTGGTGCTTCAACAGGCGCCTGCCTGCTGATAAATCTATGCTGCTGCAGCCTCTGGCCTGCCCGAGCCGGGTTGCTGCAGCTCTCGACTTCGTTTTGCCTTCGACTTGAATGGGGTCGCAATGGCTGCTATCAAGTCCGTTCAGGACTTTATTTGGATTGCACTTGAGCTGCGCATACTGTATATAACTTTATAATGATCTACATATGTGAGGTAAGCCCCTGGCTCTTGTACTGGCATTTTGTGGCTCAACATATGTACGTTACAGGTGGAAAGTCTTGACAAATGCTTTTGCAGCTGCCACAAGTGGAAGCCATAAAGTAAGACCAAGGAGTGAACGATTTATGCATGGATTTTGTAGAGTGAGTTAAGTGGGTATTTCTAAACAGATATTAGAGCTAATGTTAATAGAGTTTAATTTGAGCTCCGTCTGACTGTTAATGTCCCCTTATTACTGTCAGCTAATCCGCAAGTTTCCAGCAGCTTTTAGTTGTTAATGCTTCACAATAGATCTAAGAAAACAACATCTCCAGCACTTCCTCCGCCAGTCCACGTCAACACCCTGCAATTCCTTCCTTTTGTAACTCGTTTCAAAAACAGTGGCCTTCCCGCCCTAACCCGGCGTTGAGAGCGACAGCAGCTAACCAACTGGACACCAGTTCAGACTTGGCCTCACTGACAGTCCCCTGTGTCCCTCCGCCCGAGTGTCTTTGGCCTCTGGGCACTTTTGGAATAACTTGGACAATTGCTTTCATGCTGATTTCGTTTCGTTTCGCTGCGGCCCTCTCTCTCAGTCGGTGTCTCGGGCTAAACAAAGTTGCTTTTAAACTCATTTAAAGTTCCTCCTGATGGCGGCAGCTTAACCATGTATTAGCACTATTTTAGAGGCACTCACCAACGACATTTGTTAGGGTTGCGTGCAGGGGTAAATATACCAATTAGTGTTGCTGTCCGAGAGATTTCGTTTCCTCAGTTGTAGTGTCTGTGAATAATGCAATTGTTTTAAATATTCATGGAAGTCTGACCGTCTGTTGCCTTGTTTTTAGTAGAGATGGTAGCTGGGATGGTGTCCCTTATGGAATACTCGCAAATGTACATTGAAACCAAGTACAATTTTATGTTACTTATACCCTATGATAAATATTCAACCCATTGTCACTTTATGAGCCATTTTCTTGTGCAATATTCTATGCCCAGTGATTGTTTTTCTACCACACTTTTACTCTCTATTAATATCTCCCTGCTTGTTCATTCCTCCTTTAAATCAGCTGGCTGCACCCTTTGTGCTACTCCTCCCGACTGAAGAATAGACAAAGATGGGACTTGAGCACCCCTGAGCCGCCTGCGCCATTGTGTTGCGTGCTTAGGGCTGCTGGGTGTCCTCTATGCTACTTGCTTGACTGCAGCTTGCCCTCTTTCCATTATTGAAGTGTGCACTTCCGCTAAATGGTATTTGGGGCAAGCACATAAGCTTACCCTCTGCCCAGTGCACTCTTGTGTCCTTCCCCCCCGCTCTCGGCCAATACTGGCGCTGAATTTAGTGGCACTTGCAATTTTTATGGCACACAATGAAAGGGAGACACCAGGCCAGACACTGAGGGCACAAAATGTGCGCCAGCTGCACCACCCCCCAACCCATATACATTGACATTGTTCCACTTGTGGGAAGATTTACATTTATTTGCATGCCATTCATCCTAATGGGAGGCGCTAATAAAGATATCCATTTCGAAACTAGGCCAGACAAGGCCTCTTCAGCATTTGCTGCTCTGCCTTAATCCATTTGTAAATTGCTTTGAAAATAATAGACACAAAAAGAAAATAAAAAGAAATAATATTGAATATTCTTTGCAGTTTTGGGAACCTCAAACTTACTCCAACGTGAACCCAAGACAACGGGGCAGACCGCATGACTTATGAGCTTCTCGGGTTTGCCAGCATTGTTGAGGTTGTGCCAGATCAAAGCATTTCCCTTCTTGGGCGCCACAGAGATTTTTAATTTGGGAAAAACATTCGCTCCACCCAGCTGCACGTCGCTTGCCTAGAAAATTCGCTAAATTAACAGCTCCTGCGGATGCAGATCACTTACAAAGAGCAGAACTGTGGCCAAGACATTGCCGCCCCGATCAGTGGATGAAATTGCATTGACAAGATGGGATCCTCTACTAACCGGACGTTTGGCTAGATCCACAGAGTCCTCATGGGCATTGAAGTCTCCACCCAGACCGTAGTTGGACATGTGCAAGGCCGTGTTACCCTGCAGCTCTAGCCCCGTCATGTCTGCTATGCGTTGATTGATGCTCAGAGCAAACGGCTCTGCGATGTGCAGCTTTGCCACCCGATCTTCCCGCTGTGGCTTGATGGACTGTTTATGCATGCTGTCGCTTTTGTTTGCCATTTCCCGCACTGACTTCAATTCCTTTTCGTAGAGCACCTCGTGGTAGAGCACTATCAGCGGTTGTTCGTTAAGTACTTCCATTTTGAGTGGTGCCAGGCGCAGAAAGGCAGAGTTCTTCCGGTTATAGCTGCAGGTTAGTCGAGCGGAGGACTGCCTCGGCCACCAACCACGACAACCGCGCTCTAGCCTCGTGGGTTTGGGCTTATGCTCAGCAGCCTCCTGCCGCAAGATCTCTTCATCCCCCTCAAGGTATTCGTCAAGGGCGCTTTTGATGCTGGGAAATTTGTCCTCGGTGACCATTTCATTGGCCAGTGTCTCCCATTCGGGGTTTATCTCCGTTGGAATAGACAAAGAGAAGGCTAAGCAGAGAGTTGGGAAGAGTTTTAAGTGTTTTATAAGATTTGCTCACCCTCCATGACCAACGACTTGGCAAACTTTTGGTAGATTCTCTTTCGCTTCAGTCCTAAAACCTTTTGATAGAGTTTACCCTCGGCACTCTGATGCAGTCTTAGGGCCATGCGATACCAGGGCGTGCCTCTTGAGAATTTTGTTTGATTGTAGTGAAATTCGGCCAGCGCAAAGCAATCGGGAGCCGTCAACTGAGAGCTAAAAGAACGCATAATTTTACGGATTAATTTCAAGGAAATAAAGGAAATTTTAACGCACTCAAACTGTTGCCCCAATAGATAACCCTTGGCCATATCCGCTGCCTCCTGATCGTAGAAACTTTCGATGCGCGCGAAGCCTTTGAGTGCCACTTGCAGATCCTCATTGCTTGGTGCTAATTTCAATTTTGTTTCCATTGCGTTTGTTGTTTTTGTGGCCATGTCCGACCGTAGATAATTCAACCATTTGGGCCAATCCTGATTGAGGCGTCGCAGCAGGGGCAATGCATTTAGCGGATTTCCCATAAATTCTTCCCTTTCCTCGAGAGTTTTCATTGGTTTCCTCTGCAGCATCTGTTGGAAACTGCAAAAGGATTGAGAGATTGAAATTTGAGCAAGTTCTTGCATGTCTTACAGCTTTAAGGCATCCAATTTCGTTTGCATGGCTTGGATATAGGTCGCCAGATTGTGCCTTAAAGCATCTTCCATAGCCAAAAGCTTGACCATGCCCAGCATAGAGTTGCTGTAGATCATCGTCTTCTCTGGCACTTCCATGGCAACACATAGCTGTAGGAGTAAAATTAAAAGACTGAGTTGGCAAGAGGAACTTCATCTTCGTCTGGACTTTGCAATGCAACTGCCACATTTTTGTGTTAATTTATCGACAGCTGAAAATTGCAATTTCCATGGTGAGTTAGTTATAGATTCTGTGGCATTTCCTTGTTTCTAGAAAGGGCAGTTTAATTTCTCTAATTTAAATTCTGAAACTATATTTTGTAATTATTTATTCAGCTTGATTGTATCTTTATTTGTATCATTTTTAGATGTTCTCCTTATAACCTTGAGACTTCTTTCGGGGCTTGCAAGGCATGACAAACATTTGAGGCACAATATGCAGCCATTTGGTAAGAGCTGAAAACACATATAAATCATAGCATAGAAACATAACAAATAGTGTAAATAACCTACTCCATCTATCCCCTACGATAACAGGGCACACCGAATGCTGACTGCGTATATCTGGCCTGCCATCGTCGTATAAATTAAACCAGAACACGCTGCTACCCTTGCGTGGAAGAATTGAGACACGATTGCGAGGAAACACCGTGGCACCGCCTTGCGGCACATCGCTAGCCTGTGGAGCATGAAAGTGGAACTGTAGAGGCTTTCCTCCCGGAGCAATGTACGTACTTACATAGAAGATAATGCTGCCCAAACGATCGCCCAGGGTTAGGACATCGGGCGTCTCGTAGCCATCGGAAGTGTAGTCGTAGTGTGGCTTGAAGTGGGTGCCCAGGCCGTAATTGGCCACCTGCAGGTCCTCTGTCGGTGCGAAATCGAAGCCAGTCATATCGGTTATGCGTCTATTTATGCGCTCCCTAATGGTTGACTGTTCCGACCACCAGGAATGTCGGCATACGATGTCCCTGATCTTTGTACTGTTCGCCTCCTTCTGGTCTGCCCAGCCATTGCTCATCTGGCTGGAGCGCCTCTTCATTTCCTCAATTTCTCGATCCGATAGAACTTCGTGGTACATAACGATGTATGGATCGTGGTTTACCTCCTCCATTTTCAGTGGTGCCAGTCTCAGGAATGGTGTCGTGGTCGAGTTGTAGCGACAGACGAGATTCGTGCGCGGAGGGAAGCCTCCGCGACAACCGATTTCGTAGGGTGTAGGCCAAGGCTCAGAGGCAGAAATTTCCCTGGCAATATCCTCATCTGTTTGATTTAGTAACTCCGCTACAAGTGCCTCCAGTTCTGCTGGGCTAGACTTGTGTATCGCTTTCTCTGTTATATCCAGAATCTGCTGTGTGTCCTGAGACTGATTTCCTGCGCTTAGTCCTGGAATTTCAAGGTGGTTAGTGGATAAAAGAGAGCCCTGTCTAGGCTATACCATAGATAATTGTGGCTCTGGCATAGTTCCGCTTCAAGTTCTTCAGCGGATCGCCCAGAATCGCATTGAATGACTCCGCATTCGGTTCGAGTTCGTGCTTGATGGCCATTCGATACCACATAGAGGCACGGAAAAAGTCGCCTTCCTGGTACTTGTGCTGCCCCAGGGCCAAGCAGTCCCGAATGGATAGTTGAATGCTGCAAAGAGTTGTGGTTTAGCCTTTGTTTTGTGTTCTTTGTTATGCAATATTCACTCGTATTGCTTGTCCTGCAGTCGTCCCTTTGCTAGGTCATAGGCCTGCAGCCCGTAGATTGTTTCTATTCGTTTCATGCCCTCCAGAGCCTCTCTCATATCCTGACTATCCGGAGCTTTGGCCAGTAGATTATCCAGAGATTGTAGTTGTTCTAGTTGGAAAGTATTTTTATAGATTTAACAGCAGTCATGAAACCATTTCTTACCCTTTCCTACAGTCGTATTTATGTAGTTGTGCCATTTGGGAAAATCCTGATGCGTGCGTCTCATTAGGCCAAAGGCATTCAACGGATTGGATACGTATTTCTCGCGTTCAGCTACGCTTTTTTCCTTGCCACGATCCACAGAGTCCATAAAACTTTGGAAATTATGGAATTAGCCATTGGTTACATCGGTTTCCATCACTTTTACTCACTCTTGTAAAGTATTTGCTTTCGCGGATAGCAGTTCTGTGTAGGTCTTTAGGTTCTCTATAAACTGCATCTCTAACTCCAGCAGCTTCAACAATCCCACTGTGGAGGAGCTATAACGTTCTTTCTTCTCATCGTAGCGTGGATTGGCCACAGTTTGACCTAAAAGCAGCAGAGCTGTGATCAAGTTCAGGCAACGTTGCATTATTACTGATTGAAGGCTCTAATAAATATAATTTGAAGCCAACAAATTAGCTACGCAGATTGGAAATAGTTTAAACTTTATTTTCATGCCATTGAGACAGGAAAAATTGCAATTTAAGACTTTCGTTCCACTAGCTGTCGACGCGGACTGCAGGGTTTCAGAAACATTTGTGGCCATTGGTGTAGCCATTTTGTAACCGCTGTAAGAAGGCAATCGAATGAGCTCAATACTGGGAATAGGGTTAAGGAGGAGTTAGAACTTACTCCATCTAGAACCAGCTATGACAGGGCACACACCATGCAGTGAGCGCGGATCTGGTGTCGAGTCATCGAATGTGTTGTACCAAAACAAACTGTTGCCCTTCTGCGGTTGGACAGTCACCTGAATGTCGGGGAATATCGTGGCACCACCTTGTGGCACTTCGCTGGCCTGCAGGGGAATTCAAGTCTTAATTTAGGTGCGAAAAATAATGCTTAACGACGCACATAGATGATGAGGCTGCCGGTGCGATCGCCCAACGGGGAGGAGCCCGCTTCTGTGAGGCGATCGGTGAGGTAGTCGTAGTGCGCCTTGAAGTACGAGCCCACACCAAAGTTGGCCAACTGCAGGGCTTCAAAGTCACTCACATCGAAGCCGGTCATGTCGCCAATGCGGAGATTCAGCCGCTCCCTGAAGGGCGACGGCTCCATCAGCCATGCAACGCGTGCCACAATTTCGAGAGGCTCCGAGATGTTTGCCATGTCCGAGCCCGACAAGCCATTGACCATGGGCTCCGCCAGCTGCTTCATTTCCTCAATTTCCCTTTCGGATAGAACGTCGTGGTACATGACAATATAAGGATCATGGTTGACTTCCTCCATTTTCAGTGGTGCCAGTTTCAGGAATGGTGTCGTGGTCGAGTTGTAGCGACAGACGAGATTCGTGCGCGGAGGGAAGAGTCCGCGGCACCCAAACTCGTGGGCTGTAGGTGGGGTTTGTGGGGTGCCCATCTCTTTGGCTATTTCCTCATCGCTTTGAGCGAGATAATAGCTAATGAACTCCTCCACATCTCGTGGACTGGACTTGTTTAAAAAGTCGCTAGCTGATGCGTGAATTGTTTCCCTGCTCATCGATTGATCCGATAAACCAAGGCCTGACAAATGAAAGTCTGAAGATCAGATCTATGGCTAAAAGCGTTCTTTCCTTGTCTGCTTACCGCGTATGACCATGGTTCGTGCAAACTGTAGATCCAAACCTTCGCGTGGATCGCCCAGAACGGCGTTGATAAGCTCCGCACTGGGCTCTGGCTCGTGGCGCAGTGCCTCGCGATACCACATGGAGGCGCGTATGTAATCCCCAGTTTCATATTTGTGCTGTGCCAGGGCCAAGCAGTCTCTCACTGACAGTTGAGTGCTGTTTAGAGGGTTGTATATTTACTTGGGAATATCTTTTCCATCGATCGCACTCACTCGTATTGTTTTTGCTGCAGCAGTCCTCTAGCTATGTGACTGGCTGGCAGGTCATAAGTTTTCTCAATGCGATCCATTGACTTGAGCGACTCTGTCATGTCGTAGAGATCTGGAGCATTAGAGAGCAGCTCTTCCATGGCGTTCAGCTGTGCCGTGCCCAGTGGCTTCTGCGTGTAGTTCTGCCATTTGGGCCAATCCTGTTGCAGGCGACGTATCAGTCCGTAGGCGTTGAGTGGATTGGAGACAAACTTTTCTCTTTCCTTGTGGCTTTCATGCTGGGCACGATCTAAGTAGTCGATGTACCTGAAAGTAGATACAAATCCATCTGTTTTTCAATTTCCTGATGGTCTTTCTTTCACTCACATTTGCAGGTTGTCCACCTTCTCCTGCAGCACATCTGCATGGACTGTGAACTCTTCCATGAACTTCCGCTCAAGCTCCAAAAGATTTACTAAACCCAAAACCGAAGAACTGTAGTAATCTTTACCATAATTTTCTGGATCCACAGAGTCACAGCTCGGGACTAAAACTGTAAGGCAAATTAAGCCAACAATTCGGAACATTTTACTCGAGTAAACAAACTTAAACTGGCTAAAAAAAGTAAACATTAAGTGGCGAAAAGCGTTGGAAAATTCAGAATTTCTCGGTCAAAATTATGGGAATTAGTCACGCGGTTTTTTCCAGGGTCTGTGCAAACCTTTGGGTGTGCTGATGCAGCCACTTGACTAACGCTAAAAAATGAAGAAAAATTAAATTAATTCAATTAGAAGCTTCGGAAACTTACTCCATTTGGAGCCCACTATGACAGGGCAGGAGATGTGTGCCACACGTAAATCGAGCTCTGAATTATTATACAGATTATGCCAGACCAGAGCACTGCCTTTATGCGGCCAGACTGTGATTTCAAGTTGTGGAAATGAAATGGCGCCACCAAGCTCCACTTGATTCAACTAAATTTGGGAGTTAGAAGATTAAAGACAGCAAAATAAACGATAGAAATACCTACAAAGTACGTAATTGTTGTCTGGTAATCCCCAAAGTCTGGCTAAAGCATAAGAAAATTATAAGTAATTTCATTGTTACTTCGTGGAAAGCATAACAATACCTTTTGCTCCTCTTTGGCCAAGTTATCCATATGGTAGCGTATATAGCCACCTATTCCATAATTGTA
The DNA here is from genome assembly GCF_008121235.1 of Drosophila subobscura. Taxonomy (NCBI): domain Eukaryota; kingdom Metazoa; phylum Arthropoda; class Insecta; order Diptera; family Drosophilidae; genus Drosophila; species Drosophila subobscura. The sequence continues at coordinate 9,309,800 of NC_048532.1, forward strand.
GATGCGAAAATCCTTGTCTTCTTTTACTTCCCCACCCGTCATATCCCTAACGCGTTGATTCAGCTGGCTATTGGGCTCCTCATGCACCGTAGTAAACTTCAGATTATATTCCCGTCGCTCGCTATAGCGTGAGGTACCCTTTAGCGCAGAGAGTGGCAGCGTCATGACACGCGAAATCTCCGCATCGTAAATGGCATCGTGATAGATGGCTATATAGGGCGCGAGGCTAAGCAACTCCACTTTGAGCGGTGCAAGCCGCAGGAAGGCTGTTCTTTTAGTCTCGTAATGACAACTGCCATTTGGGATGGGTGGAAATAAACCCAGACAACCGATCCTTTCGTTGTTTTGCTCACTTTTGACATGCTGCAAGAAAAAATCAAAGGAAGTTGATGGCAATTGTGTTTAAATTTGAATGCAAAACGTACTTTATGGTCGTACTCCTGCAGTTCCATTTGATGCGTGATTTGGCGCTGCAGTTGCCAGAGATCAACATGCAAATCGGACACATTCTTTAGTAGCGTCAATGCGGCTGTGCCCAAACCTGTTTGGGGTTAGAAAAATCCTTAGAAAGGCAGTGAAGTTTGGTCAAAATCCGGCCTACCTCTTCCTGCCAAAGAACGCGCATAGTCGCCATACAAATCGGATAATTTAAAGTTGAAAACATCTCTGTAGAGATGACCATCTCTGGCCTCATCGTAGCGCTGTAGCGCTGCCGCATACCAATCGAAGGACGCATGCATCTGTTGGTTATTTTCGTGAAATTTAACCATAGCCAGACAATCGAGTGTCGTCAGGTTAGCGCTGAAAGGGAACACAGAATGAGATGGTACATAAATAAGCATTAAACCTACTCATATTGCCGTCCATTCAGCAGTCCATTGGCCATATCCGTTGGCTCTAGATCATAGTGACTCTGAATGGCATCTATTCCGCTGAGAGCATCTTCCAGATCCTGTGCCGTTGGCTTGGCCACATTCAGCACGCTCTGAATAGCATTGAGCCGATCCAAAGCCACTTGATGTGACATAAATAGCTCCATATGGCTCCAATCCTCATGTAGGCGTCGTATCAGGGAGAAACTGGCCAACGGATGAGCAACTAATTCCTCCGGAATATGCCTCCAAGGCTCCCTTTTCAGCTGCACTTCCTCCAGAAAGCTAAGTGGAAGAAATCAGTTCATAAATCTTGAAAAAATACCTTAAAACAACCTCTCAATGGTGTTGATTTTCCACTCCAAGTCATGCGAGTATTTGTCTAACTCTGCGATAAAGAAACTTTCCATATCCACGAGACTCTTCATGGCAGCTATGGACAGGGCATGATCTGTCAAGTATTGCATTTGGCAGCGGGGCAGAGAGCACAGTAAGAAAAACAACCAGTGCCACATGTTGCTAGCTTTGGGAAGCAGCCGCCTGTCAACTGTCTGTAGAATTCTTTCCACTTCAAAGTCGAAATGTTTGGCATGGCAAATGCTTTCGTTAGGGTTATGACGATCGTTTTGGAGTAGATCGAGTCAGTTTACTTCGCGTACAGTCACTGCCATGATCAGATTTGGTTTCTTGTTGCTTTTTTCAGCGCTGGCTAGCCGCATCTATGCTGAGGAAACCAGGCAATATTTGGAACCTTCCACTTTTGGATTTTCGGTATCAGTAGAGGCCATGCTGCCGCTTTTGAAACTAAAGGAAAAGGCGGTGGCAAATCTACGTAGCTATGCGGAAACTTTGGAAAAGCAACTGGCAGTTGTGCAACTGTGAGTAAAATTATATTTAATATGAATTTGGAAATAAACTAACTATTTTTAGAGCCATTCGAATGTACGAGGAGCTGCAAAGGAGAGCGAGCTTAAATGCGTTAAATTTAATACAACAATTCGCAGTGTTGCGCCACATGCATCTGGATTGGGCCAAGTGGCTAACGATAATGCGGCCCAATGCGGAAAAAATACAGATACAGATACTGCAGGAGCTGCAACCACAAATGCCCACAAATATGGACATTGTGGAGGCAATGAAAGGCATACAGCGCATACAGTACACTTATGATTTGGAACCCGCCGACATGGCAACGGGAAGGCTACGCGGCCGACAATACAAGTGAGTTGTTGGATCAGTGTTATCAGAGTCTCCATTTACCATAATTTATTCTTTTGCAGCATCAAGCGTTGGGGCGCCTTTGACACATTCGTGTTTGGTGTTCTATGCCAACTTCAGGGTTATTACAAGGACGCTGATGCTTGGCTCAAGCTGACTCAGGACAGCTACAAGCGTCAAGACAATCCCAGGCAGCTGGCATTCCATCACTGGACGTATGAGCATGTTTTGGAGTATTTGATGCTTGCCAACATGGGATTGGGTATGGCACATGCCCATTGATGAAGAGGTTTACCACTTCAAAATTATACTTTTACAGGCAAATTTGAGACTGCTTTGGGGCATGCGAAAGAACTTTTGCTACTACAGCCAAACGATGAATACATGCAAGCTCAAAGTACAAGAACTTGCCACGAAATCAGATGAGCTAAAACCAGAACCATCACTGCCCATAGATGTGAATGCGGAGCTACTCAAGAAACTGTGCCGTCAGAATCAGTCATTGCCTGCTGGCAGGCTCCGCTGTCGTTATGTCAGGAGAGAGGCCTTGCTCCGCTTAGCCCCACTTAAAATGGAAGAGCTATCCCTTAGTCCGGCCATCAGTTTATATCATGATATGCTCAGCGATGAAGAAGAGCTGGCTATTGTTAAGCGTTTGGCAAGTCCTCTTTTGAAACGGAACAAAATAACCCACAGGGAAATTGACAGCTTTACGGACTACATGGCCACCCGGCCATGGCAATCAGCAGAACTAAGCAGCTCAATGCATACGATAATTGACACCTTAAATCGAAGGATACGCCATGCCATACAGGGAGTAAGTTCCATGGAGTCCGAAAATCTGCAAGTCAGAAACTTTGGCATTGGCGGACAGTTCTTAGAGCATGCCACAGCGGACAAAGATGTCATCACTGCCTTGCTTTATGTGAGTACTACACATTTAAAGGAGACATGGAACCATCTATAATATATAATTCCAGCTGAGTAATGTCGAGCAAGGAGGTGAAACATATTTTGCCTCTCTAAACCTACGGGTGCCTCCACAAAAGGGCTCACTTCTGGTGTGGCAAAGGACGGGCGATTCCCACATTGAATGTCCCGTCATTGTGGGAAATAAGTGGGGTAAGATTGGAATAATTTTCTCATTATATGGAAAACTGAATTTCTTGTTGTAGTTGCCACGAAACGGATACAATAACTTATTTGAAGATCGGTTAAATATATAAAACTAACTATTCTTCATTTCCATTCAAACAATTTAAATATATGTCTCAAATGCACATACCCTATGTTCTGGGCAAGGATCGTATGGCTTTCAATTTTTGTTAAAATACAAAATTAGAAAAAAAATAAAAGTCTGATTTGTATTTTATTTGTATTTGTATGTATTGTAAAAATTAGAAAAAACGCTTCAGTTTAATTTTAATAATAATAGTCGAAAGCCTTCGATGACAATATATTTTAAATTTTAAATTTGGGCTATCAATAATGAATAAATTTTTTTTTATAAATTATAAAATTGAAAATATAAATTGCAGGTATAACTGTTTTATCCCAAATTGTATTGAAATTAGTTAAATTAGACCCGTCCTAATAAGGCTACGACTACGCCGAAATATTGACACAAGACTTGCTGAAACAGCTAGAAATAAATATAATCAAGCATGAAGCATACAGGAATCATGTTAGCCAAGCTTCTCACGAGGTGCTCCATTGAAATGGTGTCTTCCCATTAGTTTAAATTAGTCATTTGCCATGGTTAAAGTGTGTCTGTTCTTGCTGCTTCTAACTGCGGCTGGGGCACAGCTTCAATATGAAACCAAGACACATGACGTTGCCGTATCCTTGGAGTCTCTGCTACCCATGTTAAAGCTGAAAGAAGCCTATGTGCAGAATTTTGAAAGCTACAAGCAAGCGTTAGAGATTCAACTGAAGCAGGTCTATCGGTGGGCACAGCCGACATTGTAGCTAAATCAACCAAAACTGATTCGTTTCACATTTTACAGACTTACAAGGCATACGGAGGATCTGTTGGAAGGAATAACAGCAAAGACTGGGCACAGCTTTTGGCATAAATTCAGACTCATCCGTCACATGCACTGGGATTGGCCGCAAAGTTTGAAGCTGATGCAAAAAGTTTTAGGCGCCAAAGAGATTGCTTTTCCCAAGAACGATGTCATGAGCTTCCCACTGGCATTGACTTTGAGGAAGCTCTAGGCGCCATTTATAGACTCCAGACTGTTTATAGCTTGGATCCCGCAGACATGGCAGGCGGAATATTGCGTGGCAAACGCTACAGGCAAGGCTGCGAAAACGCTGTGCTGACTGGTTTCAATTATCTCCATTCCTTTCCGTTTCAGTCGCAAGAAATGGGAACCAAACGAGTGCTTTATGTTTGGGCTGGTAAATTTGTATGTCAAGAACTACGAGACAGCCGAATATTGGCTGGAATTGGCACTCTTCTACTATGATGCACATCGCAATCCAAAACAGTTTGAAACCATGGTCATGAAATATGTTACCATTTTGGAAATGCTCGTTGAGGCCACAAAGGGTTTTGGTATACTAAAACACAGTTTATCTATGAATATTAATTGCATTTCCTTTCGTTTTTGTAGGACGTTTTTCCGCATCTATGGAGCATGCCCTTGAGGTACTTTCTATACAGCCCGATCACCCGTATATGCTGCAGCTGCTGCCTAAGCTACAACTACTGGAAAGTCAACCATTCAAACGCACCGAACCTGAGGGAGATTATGTGAAACTTAAAGCCTTGTGTGCAAAGTCGTATCCACGAAAAGTGAATGATTTGCACTGTAGTTACCTACGATCCACGTCGTTTCTGCAGCTTGCAGCCATCCGAATGGAGCAATTGACTAACGAAGCGAGCGTTAATATTTATTATGGGCTCTTCAACGATGAGGAAATGGAGGCATTGAAGAGCTTAGCTAGACCCGAACTGCAACGCCCAAAAGGGTCTAAGAATTTCACCTACAAGATAGCCCAGTTGTCGCACACCAAACATGACATCATTCGCACTGTGAACCAGCGCATTCAGGATGTCAGTGGAATGGATCTTAACGAAGAAGAAAATCTACAGGTTATTAATTATGGCATGGCTGGCAGATACGATCTGGAAGACAGTGCGGGCTCTCCAGCAACAGCTTTAATATTTGTAAAGATTCTTTAACCTTTTTGGAATTGTTTTTGTTAATCGATTTAATTTCTTGCAGCTGAGCAATGTGCAGCAGGGTGGAGACACAGTCTTTCCCTTTCTTAGCGTACTCGTTAAACCGCAGAAGGGTTCCATGCTGCTGTGGCGTAACTCGGATTGGAGCGTCCTGCATAAATCTTGCCCTCTAATAATGGGAAATATGTGGGGTGAGCAGAAAGAAGCTACCATACATGCATGTATCAAAAGTTAAATTTAATTAATTTCAGTTGCAACAAAGAGGCTGAATTGAGAGGATCTAGGCGAATTTTTTGTTTAAATTTATGTATTTTAAATACGTAAATTAAACCTGCATGCAAACTAAAGATGAATGCCATAAATTTGTAGATAATATCTTGCTGTCATCGTGTTGAATCTATTTTTCAGTCTGCTCACCATTTAATCCATTTAAGTTTTCTTTATCAACGGCGTCAGATGTTTTTCATGTTATCTCGATTGCCATTTGCCTTGATATATGTAGAATTATATTTCTAAAACAAATATGTGCTGGGAGAACTTTTAATGTGTCGACCATAAACCATTGAAATGGCCCGAAAGCCATGCATTCCGACCGAATTATAATGACGCGACACTTAAACCATAAAAATGGCAAATTCACACTTGGCATTGGCATTCGCATTCGCATTTTGTGGGTGTGTGTTGTGGGTCGGTCCAATGGATGGATGGATTTATATTGCATTGCTGTCTGTGTCTGGGTCTTCTGTTGCTGTTTCGTATTCAGGTTCAGTTTCTTATGCCACAGATGGCTGCCTTGTCTGCCTTTTGTCTTTGTCTGACTGTCTGTCTCGGGTCTCAGTGTTCGTTGCAATCAATTCCTCTCGAGCAAACAAATCACTTAAGGGTTCTCTCTGGTCTGCTTGTCTGAGCCGCCTGCTGACTGGAAATCAAATGCAGAAGCCATGCGATAATCGTAGGCGGATTATAATGCTTTGCGCCAAACAATTTGCGACATTAAAAAGCAATTTGTGCTAATAGGCACCATTTGACAGGACGTCAATTTGACAATTGTTTGTTAACACGATTGTCCAGCATGTGGCAAACAGCTCTCAATGCCAGATACGAATGTTGCTGAAGACTAAAGGCTCTGTTCGAAATTGATAATCCCTTTTGTCCCGTCTGACTGCCTCGTGTGCCTCGCGAACTTTGAGTTTTATTTTCGTTCACTTTGATTACCATTCATATGGGTATTAAAATGTCGTTCTCTATGCCCCGGACCCGTACCCGTACACGTACCCATTCGCGTGCGCGTCACTGCACGCAATTTGTATTCATGGCGCTGACGCTGCTGAAGTATTGAAAATGGTTGGACGGGTCCATTGTCTATTTGGCTGTGGATTGGATGGAATGGCTTGCGTTTTTAACTCCAAGGAAGCTCTCAGTCTGCCTGTAGATTAAATGTTGAAAAGTAATCAGAGTGATGAATGTGCGGGACATGTTATACATATATTTCATTTGTTTTTATTCCAATTGTTACATTGGTTACCTATAATAATTACTCATCTCTTGTATCGAGTTCTCCATTTCTGTTTTATTGTATAAATACTCATCCCATTTTAGACACATTGAGAAATCACTTACTCCGTCGTATACTGACACTTGTCAGGTCGTACGTACATAAGCCCAGACATAATAACCATTCCGGTATTCATGCATTTCAAGGTTAAGCTTTCTGAGGCGTCTGCCAAGCAGGCACCCGGATTGATGTTAAACCTTATCTTGACAACTCGCCAGTCTCTTCTCTCCAGTAATACAATTTACTCAAGCAATCACACACATGTAGCCGTCAGCAGTCCATTGTTCCATTGCTGTCAGGCAAGCGCTGGCTGGCAGGATTGAGTCCTGGGTATCCTGCTTAAATGATTATTTTTATATTAAAGCCGAAACAGAGCTGAAGCTGGAGCTTGAGCTTTGCTTTGCTGCACACACAGACTTATGTATTTCTATGCTGCTGCTGCTGCTCCGCTCGCATTTATTGTGCAGGAAAAACTGTTTTCATTGTGTGTAACAATTGATTTGGCTTTCGCTTTTGAATGGCAGGCAACTGAGTTACGAGAAATGTGCAAAATGGAAATAGAATGGAATGAAAATACACTTGTCACATCGTCTGGCTGGCAGATCTCACTCTCTCTCTCTCATCATGACAATCGTCTCTGCAAGTTGTGTGGCGTTTCATTTACTTTATGTCTTTTGTCTGCTCTTTATGTGAACATGGCTACAATTTGAATGAGTTGGTTGGTAGGCGGTCTGTGGCCCTCTTTGCTTCTTTCTCCAGCACTGTTATGGATGCTCTGTCAAATGTTTCTGACAATTCTATTATTTATTATATCGCTACTTGATGACCATTCTGCCGAAAGCTTTTTATGGGCTCTATCTCGCGCGCGCCTTCCGATTGTGCGTGTGGGACTATCAATCATTCTGCTGCCATAACACATCCAACGAGATGATCATTTAATAACTCTCCGCTAGACATTTATGAAGTGCCTACAAATTGCACCGCCAAATCCACTTGTGACAACCTGTTGGTTTTGGACACCATCGTTTATCACACAATGCGCAAAATGGCGGAACTAATGTGTGTTCGTTCTATGGAATATTCGAATTATTATTACAACGCATTAGGATTACCGTCGGCCATAATGAGGCGCTGGCACTAAGTGTAGAAAATGCCACTCAATTTACTGGTAGCGCGCAGCGTGGGGCAGGCACACTTTGACGAGGGACGGACATTTCATTTCGCTGGTTTGTAATTTATAGCCGAAAAAAGGAAAAATCGATGCGCGATATCCGATCTGACAGCCAGGCGGCTTTAAACTTAAAGCTACAATGGATGGGCAGTGTCATATTTTGTACCATTGACTCCACAGCCTGGTGGATGCCATCAGCAAACTCTAAATGCAATACAATATTTCTTAGATAATTTAGTTGAGACAACTTCCCTTCCCCCTCTCTGTCTGTTCACTGAATTATGGATGCCTTTGTTCGGTATTTCAGGTCAGTACTTTCGCTTGAAGTTTAAATTTGGTTCCCATTCCACGAATGCGCTCGTTTTGTGCCTCGTTAGTTACCCAATCGACGAATGCTGCGCTGAGATGCTGCTTGCTCCTTGGACCTGTCTCTGTCACTGCTCCCAGACCAATTTGCTGTCTCTGCCCTGCCCTCGTCTTGCATGGGGCACACGCACTGCCGCTAATAATCCAATTTACACGTGTTGACTTTACGTGTTGTGACACTTGGCGCTGGGTCTCCATGAAGGAGTTGTGTGTTAGGCTGCTTAAATATTCCTATGCCTCGAACACTTCTTAAAAGATTAAACTACAAAACTCAAACACTTTAAGTCGCAGATCTCTTCATTAAGTGCAATTAAATCAAATGCAAATTGATTTATCCAACGAATCTTCAATGATATCCAATTTGGCAAAATCGTTCACAGACCGCTGGGTAATTAGCAAGTGGCCAGAAGAAGAATTGCTGTTATTTTCAACTTGTACGTCTGTCTGTCCATCTGCTTTTTGGCTTCGTGCCACACCAAGCGGCACCGCAATAAATGGCTTGTGGCGTTGGGCGCGAAACTGGGTGGATGGTCCGTCGTTGTAGAGAATACAACTTGATTGTTGTGGCGTGGCTGCAATTCGAAATTGTTTGTCCCAGGGGGGAGTTCTCTTTTTTGACTACTTTAATGGGTGGAGCATACTCCAAATAAATGGTTAATGATTGTCATTGGCCTTTGCTCTCAGATAACTCGTATAGATTCAAATTAGCATAATTTTACTTATAATATTTTAGCTTAACTTCTCGGTAAACGTAGCCATTACGATTGTCCTCTTTTCTGTGCATTTTTTGTGTTTTATTCTTCATGATCCATTCCAGCAATTCCGGTCCATAGTTAACATGGTCCTCGACACTCTCACGAGTCGCTTCAGCAGCTACCGCTCAGGAGACCAAAGTTTCAGGGCACAAATGTTGCCAAAAATGCCTTGGGAATTGGGGTTCCCGGTACTCACTTAGGCAGCGCCGCAAATTCTACTCGCAAGTGTGCATAAATCCAGAGACCGGACATTGTTGCGGTGAACAGAATTTGGCACCAGAATATTAATTAAGCCAGCGGGCAGTGTGGGTGATGAAGAACGATAATTTGGTGCTGGGTCAGGCCAAATATTTTAATTTGGTTTTGTAAATTTAGTTATATAAAAAGTCCGCACTGTTTGATTTTTTCACAAAGGCTTTGATTGATGCTTTCACAGCCAATCAATCAACCAGTCAATGCCTTGGGCAGCAAAGTTGGAACCAGAATCCAGTCTTTAATGGACTGTTCCGTTGGCAGAGTCAAGGCATCAAAATACAAAATGAAATGCAAATAAAACCAACTAAATTGTGCCTTAAGATGTATAATTTTATTTAAAAATATTTACAGGGACTGCTATGCTGAGCATTGCTAATGACCACACAGGGTCCGTGCTGCACCTTCACGGAGCTCTCGCTGCGCCAGTCGCACTCGATGGGCACAAACTGGCCCTTCCGCATGACCGTCTTGGGCTTGGTGATGCCATAGCAGGCGTATTGAAAGACATTGCGAGAAATGGGCAGGCACTGCTCATAAATCTCGACAATATCCGCGTGCATGCTGTCCACGGTGAAGTCCTGGCCACAGTGCAGCTGCTGGTGGATGTGCAACTTGCTGCGGCGTGTGAACTGAGTGCGACACCGACGACACTGCAGCGGACGAGGTGGCGAGGTCGGCGAAGATGTTGCTGGCGCTGACGACTGGCCTGATGCGGAGCCCATTATCGGAGTTGGCAGCTCGTGCAGACGCTGAAACTGCCCCATGATGTTGTTCAGAATGAGGAAGTTCTTATTGGGCAGCTGTTGCAGCGTCTCGCTGATGTGGTAGGGCACCACATAGAGCTCCTTGGTGGTCTTGCACTGCTGCAATCCGTGCAGATTGACGCGCATGTTGGGTGGAAAGTAGCCGAGGCACTCCCGATAATGCTTCAGGTAAGCGGCCTTCAGGCTGGTTAACTCAGCTTCGCTGGTACTGGTACTGGGACTGACATTGCACCCTGCCTCCTCCTGCCTCAGCTGCAGGGGCAGGGCAAACGATGATTCCATGGCTGGGGAGTCGGCATCCTGTCGCTGGCGCTTCACCTGCACGCGAATTCTGGTAATGCTGCACTCATCCAGCCCATACTCACTGCTGCAGCTCAGATAGTTCTCGATGCGCTGCATAAGCATCTCGTACACCACACTGACACACTCCTCAATGTCATAGTGATGATCCACGCGGAGGTTGCCGCTCTGAAAGACCAGCACCTGGTTCATCACGTTCACGTAGCAGGCCAGGTTGAACTCCACGCTGAAAGTGTTATTGTGGAACATCCAGCGCAGCAGTTCGGGCACACCGCGGGCACAGCTCTCGCCCATGAAGTGATCCAGCTTATCCTTGGCGCTCTCATCGCACAGGAAGAACGTGTCTATCTGGCGCGCCTCGATGATGTCCAGCACGGCCTGCTGCTGCTTGCTCAGCTTGAGGCCCTGCGAGCTTTCCCCGCCGCGCACCCAATGCTGGCTGGGCGGCTCATCGGCGTCTATGCAACTGTAGCATGTGGGGCACTCCTGCAACTGACCCTGGGCAACCCAACGATGGTGGAATGTTTGCGTTGTTGCCTCATTGGTGAACACAAAGCTCGAAATGGGCTCCTCGTCGTACATAATGTTGAATGGCATTTTGGAAAATGTTAATTTTTTATAGAAACTGCGAAAACTTCTAGTGTGCTGTGTGTCTAGGACAAGATTCAGTTGCTTACTGATGTATTCTGCCTCGACTGCTGTGGTTTTTATATGCCTGGCACACAGGGTAACAGGTAGTCGTTGCCTTTACCTGTAGGATGTACAGGTATGTACCTAAAGCCCTACCAACATCTGCCACGTGGTATTTCCCCGCCTAATCTGCGATCGATTTATTGTGGTGGCTTTTATGATTACCAGCAGCTGCCAGCATACCTGTCGCTCCTTTAAGTTCCATCTGTTCACCTTAATTCTAGGATTGAGCCATTAAAGCCACAGCAAATCGAGCACAAGGACTGCCACCACAACCCACCAAGTGACAGGAGAAGGCAAAAAGATCAGCCGAATGCAAAATAAACCAGCGAGGCCCTGGCTGCCTGACCGTCCTGTGCAATTTGCACTAGTCCGAAGGCAGAGCAGAGAAGAGCAGAGCAAAGGAAGTGGATGGGATAGACAAACCGCCATCATCCGCCTCCTCAAGCCCTTGTCACAATGCAAACGAAGTGGACAATGGCCGACGCCACCGCGTGTGGCAAGTGAGGCGACAATGGCGCTGAAGCTGGAGCTCTGGTCATTCTCTCTCTTGGTCTCGAGAGTCTCCAGCACTGCAGTCACTTAATTTCCGTTTCCTTTTTTCACGCTTCATTGTCTGCCTTTTTGGTGTGCCACTGCCCCTGCCCTGCCCCTGCTCTGCCCTTGCTCTGGCTCTGGCTTAGGTTTTGGTTTTCCTTTCCACTTCCTCCCCAAGCGCTTTTCTCGATGCAATTTAAAGCTCGCCTTCGAGTGAAATATGCTCGAAAATTAACAAACCCAATTAGAATGTGCTTAAAGTGGACAATAATTATTTAAACAAGTTGCTCAGGCATCTGGCTGGGGTTTCTTTAGAGGTTTATTGCAGGAAATTAATAGAATAATGGGACAACTTTGTAGAAGATTCGAGAAGGGCATATATTGCACAATTTGTACACATTTGGATGCCGCGCAGAGAGCCAAAACTTAATTAACTCGAATGCATACAGAGGGTAGACTGAGGCAATGCAAACGCGAATCAAATTGCAGTGGACCCCCGATCCCAAAAGCAGATTCGGAGCTAAAAGATTGCAAAGTGGAAATGCGAAACAGGCTGTGCCGATTGCCGCAAAGTTGCAGATTAAATTGGGAACTAAAACAGACATCAGTTCAATAGCCTTTTCCTAGGGGATATCCCATTTCGCATCCATCAACGTGGCACTCAAAATCGAGCTGTAAAAATGTTATTTGCTAGTCCAGAGTGAAGCCGAATGTCAAACGCCCCAGCGTCAAGCCAAGCGAAGCAATCAAGCGGATGCACACAAGCCCAAAGGATAGATGGATGAGTCCAGCCAAGGATAGGAGAGGATTAGATATCTGCCAGAGGTAGCGACTATCGACCGAGTCACACCTTTTGGCCATTCCGTAGCTCGTCATAAAATTGTGAAACGTTACAGTCGCCTCCACCACCACCTACACCCTTGCAGCGCCTGGGGCGTGCTGCTTAAAAGCTCAGCTAAGGGTCCCAGTCTAATGGATGCTGCTGCTGCCAACGGAGGAGCACTTTCTGTTCAGGCTCTGTTTGAGGTTGAAGTCCAGGCACCCGGCAATCCGGTAAATCCTACAAAATTGAGCTGTATAAAATCTGTGCTCAATCGGTCTCTGCACCTCCGAGCATCTCAGAGTGTGTTGACATTTTCTGTGTGTGTTTGTTTTACTTATATTTTTTTATTCCTCTCCATTTTACAGATTACTTTTACACAATACCCACCCAGGACTGTGGACCTGTGACCCGAGCTACGGATAGTTTGTTTTCCTGGGTAATTTGCAATGGAGAAGGCACAGGATTCCAATGAATGCTAATTGTTAGAGTCTAGAGTGGCTGCTCAAGTGTCATAATTGGTATGAATTTAATTTACTGGAACTGAAACCGAAACCGAAAGTTTCTCCAACGGAAAACTTTGGCAAAAATTTCCCTGGTCAACTTGCAGTTGATCGGAGCTTGATTTGTTTTGCAAATGTAATTTGCTTCGACTTGAGATGCAGTTTACTCATAAGTTGAAGAAGCTCAGCTCAGTCTTTTCTTTTAGCCATTTCTGATATTATTTTTAAACAAAAAACTTTTCCACTTAATTTTACAGGCGGAGGCACAGGGCCCAGGCCCAGGCACAGGCCTATGCGGAAAAGTGTGGGTGAAAAGAACTTGTAACTTGGTTTTGCAATTTATGCTACAATTTTCATATTCATGCAACTAACAACAACTGCAACAAGGACAGCAACTACAACAAGGACAACCACTTCAAGTGTCTGGCTCTGGCTCTAGCTCTGGCGAAAATTGCCATAAAAAACTTTGGCCGTCTCAATGGCAAAAGTCGTCAACATTCACCGTCATCGTCGTCGTTGCCGTCTTTCTCCTCCTTTATGCCACAGACGCCTCACAGACTGTGGCGCTCTGCTAGTCTGGTTTGGTCTGCTCTGGGATTTAAGGTGTTGACGTTTCCCCCGTTAGCCTGGGCCACAATTTGTCAGCAAGTTTTCCTAACAACTAAATTCTATGCTCGGTTTGAGTGCAATTGCATTTTCCTCGCTCGCGCCGCCTCGCGGCCTGTCGCTGTCGCTGTCGCGGCTGCTGCTGCTGCTGCATGCAAATTATGCAAATTTTGCCTTTCAAACGAAAGCCCCTTTCGCTTTCTAGCTGACTGGGTGCAAGGTCAACATATTTATGCCCTTTCAAGCTCCTTCTCCTTCTTCTACTGCTACTCAACCCCAATCTCAAACCACTCACCCATTTCATTTTGTATGCAACGAACTAATGCCAGCCAAACCCCCACGGACCCACCGAGACAGCAATTAAAATGCTTTAGAATTTAGTTTGCTGTCAGTCAAAGATTGAGTCACTTGTCGACTTGTCGCTAGTCTTGTGGCAAAGCTGCTGGTTGACTGCCTTATGGATGTCATTAGATGTAAGCCACCAATGAGCCACTTTTGCTCGCGAAAATTCCATTCAGAACTCCTCAACACAGGCAAGAGCTTTGTAAGCAAAATGCTTTGCTATTTAGACACTGTAAAAAAAAACTGGCTTGGCCATGGGGAAAACGCTGCACAGGGTTCATGTCTTATACGCAGACACATTAGCTCTGAACAGTTGCAACTGTTGAACGGGTTTTAACATGGAGTATAAGACTGTTATTGGAAAATGTCCAACGCCTTAGGTAGATTTGTTGAGTTTGTTTGTTGTTCTGTAATTCGTATTTTAAAGTTAATTAGACTGTTTGTTACTCATACAAAATATGTTTTAACTGCTGCTTAGCATACATCTTACCGCAAATCTCTAACTTAAACATTTATATTAGAATTAATCTCTTCTTGGAGTATCAACTATTCAGTTACCAACAATCAAAACCTCTTCTCAGTGGCTTCTGCCACCATCTTATTTTCTGCTTAATGTGGGCAATCTTTGCGGGCAAACGAATGAGTTCCACACTCGATGTCCTTGCTTCTCTGCCACGGCACTTGCTTGGCTAATTAATTATGCAACATTTTAGGGGCTCTGGAATATGGAATTCGACCAAATGGTTTGCTCTGCTCTCTGCCAGCATTCTATTTAATTTATTGCATTTAATTGAAATGCATTTCGTATGAGTTTCGGACCAACTGGCTGCCCGGCTGCTGTTTGTCTGCTTCGATGGTTGTTTAGATCATAAAATTGTCAACGCTGCTGTTTGGCTATTAAATTATTCAGCTGTTGCCACACACTTTTCATACCTTGCTAGAGATTTCATCCAAATGGCGAGAAATTGTAGATTTTGTCTGTCTTTTCTTATTCCATAACTTGATGGATTGGGGAATATCTTTCACATTTTCTTAGACATATCTTAGCATTTCTAGACGCTTTTCTTGAAACTATTTCCTGCTTATTCCGCAGAAATGATTTACATCTTTTTCGCTCCAAACGAAAGAGAAAACTTATTCATTGAATTCAAATGAATTTCTACTCATTTTACTTTATCATCATCATCATTTCCGGGCACATTGTAAATCAGTCGTTTAGCTTCCTCAAGAAAAATCGTTGATTACTTTATCCTCTGCGTTCCCTTTCATTTGCTTAACTGTTTGTGCAGGACAAGCTTCTGCATCCTGCTGCCGACATCCTCGACGCGCTTTTAGTCCATTTCTTAATAAATCCCCAAATCGATCGAAGACCTGGTTTCCTTTCTCTTGGCTCCTTCATTAACACCCTCTAGTATTTGTTTCCTTCCTTGCCTTTTTGTATATTTTATTCTCTCATTAAATGAGAAAATTCGATCAATCGTTAAATTCATTTACGATTTGCAAGTTGAACATTTCAACGGCATTAAATTGAAATTGTTTGAACTTAATTCCCTTTGATGTGATGCTACCCACCTTTCACGACAACTTTAAAGATTGTGAATTTTTTCATAAATTGCAATGACAGCATTGGCGTGGACATTAAGGTGACGCTGAAAAGTGCCACTGGCTATTCGGCAGCAATTAAATTACTCTTGACATGGCCAGCTTACTGGGTTGTAAGCCAACTGATGACTTTCCACCCGGCGTTACAGTGCTCGTAACTGGCTGACAGGTGATTAAACCAGGCTCAGCGCACCGCCACCCCCCACAATCAGCGAAACTGCACCGCCCACGCCCCGGGCATCACATCACTCAAAATCGCAGTTTCAAAATGCATCAAATGAAAACAAAGGCACGTAAATGGCTTAATAATTCTTTCTGTTTCCGGGCTGCTTCGGCTGTCCCACAGCTCCCACATGGAATCCATGGCCTAGGCCCGTGCCGGACCAAACCTGCCAACGCGGCAAAAAAACGGTTGGCGGTTGCCGGTTGACGTTTTACTTTTATTTATTTTTTTTGCGTAATTTCATAATTTATGCATAATAAAATGAGACCGTGGTATGGCTGTGTTGGATGTGGGGTGGACTTCCAAGTCCTCTATTCTTAGTTGGTTGTTGGGAACTCTCGACTCCTCCTGCCATATTTCTACGCCTTCCTCTGGCAGTCCCGGAAGTAGTCTTCCTTTAGCCACCTACTCCACCCCATGTTGGCTGGCATCCAACTGACATTTTTCATAAATGCTATATGGAGGGGGTACGTATACTTTCCTGGAATTTTTTTCTATTCTCCCTCCTCTTCCTATGTTAGTGTCCCGCTTTGCTTTTTTACTAATTTAACATTTCAGCGTCCAATTAACATTTTAAGCCAAAAAGCTCTGGGGGAGTTCTATACGAGAAGACTGTGTGCGAGGGGCAGGGAAACTGACAGACACAGGGACGGAGGGAGAGAAAAAAAATGTTGATTATGAAATTGTTGTATTCCCCGAATATAGTTAAGGTATAGGAAAGCTTAGTGACTGAAGCAGAGAAGGCGGGGCAGTCGATTGGAATTTCATTTGTTCGTGATTTTATTAAATTTGTTTGGGAATTTCATTTCAGAAATTTAAAATTCCACCGTGTTTATTTAATATTTTAATAATTTTAGCAATGAAACAATATTCTTAACAGAAAGAAAGCAGGGCCAGAGGTTATGTGCTCTTTAAGTTTGTCAACCATTATTTCCTATGTATAAACATAAATAAATTCATAATGGGTCATCAAATCTACCCGGCTAAAATGCCTGCAAGCAGCTTCTGCATCTCTAGGGTCTTGGGGCGAGCACGTGTTCATGCGCTTGCGGCAAAGGCCGAGAATGGCAGGCCACACTCATCGCGTTTCTTGAAGACGAGCGCAGTATGGTATTATATTTCATGTTGCCTCCGAGTTGTATGCCTTCTCTTTATTTTGGTATCGCTGTTCGAGTTAGTTTTCAGTTCTGAACTTTGAGTTTTTCTGTATCTTAAAATTGTGGATGCCACAGATTTTCGGTCTTTGTGTGGGCGGAATGAGGCTTGAACATTTGTTGTATATATTTTATATATTATTTGTTTTATTCAGAAATGTTCTTGTTCTTTTTTGGGATGAGAGAGGAAAGGCAGGTCAGCTTTGCTCGCCAACGCTGCTCTCCCCTCCCCTTCCGCTTTGAACAACCACCCTGCTAGGTTTATGGCAAACGATCTGCAAGCGGAGATTTGACTCGCTCACGCTGCTCTGCAGAAGCCCACTCACCACCCACACCACCCACTTACGCTTTTCCACTTCGTTATGCTGTCATAAAACGTTCGTGTCGTGAGAGAGCTCCGAATGCATTGCTGGCAGCGCTGGCAGCTAGTTCGGCGACAAACTTGCGCTCTCGAGATTGTCAGTGAGATGAGGAGAGATTAGTCGTTCAGAAACGAAGACCGATCTATAAGCCTAGATTTGACTCGCTCACGCTGCTCTGTAGAATCCCACTCACCACCCACACCACCCACTTACTCTCTCCGACTTCGCACTTTGCATAAACGAATGACGATCTCAACCGAAAAGCTTTGAGCCGGCCGCACTGCTGCATTTTTATCACAGCTTGCAGTTCTCTCCGGTCCATCATTCAAAGCGGTCATAAAATCGGTTAATTAAATCGTGTGTGTTTGTTTCGTGTCGCGCGCCAAATGAAACATTCGTTCTCTGTGACCACAAACTTCGCTCTCGTTTTTATCAGTGACAATGGGTGAGACAAGACGAGCATAAACGAATGCCGATCTCAACCGAAAAGCTTTGAGCCGGCGGCGCAGCTGCATTCTTATCACAGCTTGCAGTTCTTTTCGGTCCATCATTCAAAGCGGTCATAAAATCGGTTAATTAAATCGCGTGTGTTTGTTTCGTGTCGCGCGCCAAATGAAAAATTTGTTCTCTGTGAGCACCTACGCATACATATGCGCTGCCAGCTAGTTCGGCCACAAACTTGCGCTCTCGCGATTATCAATGAGATGCGCAGAGATTAGTCGTGCTGAAACGAAGAACGATCTGCATGCCGAGATTTGACGCGCTTACGCTGCTCTGCAGAATCCCACTCACCACCCACACCACCCACTTACTCTCTCCGACTTCGCACTTTGCATAAACGAATGACGATCTCAACCGAAAAGCTTTGAGCCGGCCGCACTGCTGCATTTTTATCACAGCTTGCAGTTCTCTCCGGTCCATCATTCAAAGCGGTCATAAAATCGGTTAATTAACTCTTGTGTGTTTGTTTCGTGACGCGCGCCAAATGAAACATTCGTTCTCTGTGAGCACCCACAAACTTCGCTCTCGTTTTTATCAGTGACAATGTGAGAGACAAGACGAGCATAAACGAATGCCGATCTCAACCGAAAAGCTTTGAGCCGGCGGCGCAGCTGCATTCTTATCACAGCTTGCAGTTCTTTTCGGTCCATCATTCAAAGCGGTCATAAAATCGGTTAATTAAATCGTGTGTGTTTGTTTCGTATCGCGCGCCAAGTGAAACTTTCGTTCTCTGTGAGCACCTACGCATACATATGCGCTGCCAGCTAATTTGGCGACAAACTTCGCTCTCGTTTTTATCAGTGACAATGTGAGAGACAAGACGAGCATAAACGAATGCCGATCTCAACCGAAAAGCTTGGAGTCGGCGGCGCAGCTTCATTCTTATCACAGCTTGCAGTTCTGTTCGGTCCATCATTCAAAGCGGTCATAAAATCGGTTAATTAAATCGTGTGTGTTTGTTTCGTATCGCGCGCCAAGTGAAACTTTCGTTCTCTGTGAGCACCTACGCATACATATGCGCTGCCAGTTAATTTGGCGACAAACTTCGCTCTCGTTTTTATCAGTGACAATGTGAGAGACAAGACGAGCATAAACGAATGCCGATCTCAACCGAAAAGCTTGGAGTCGGCGGCGCAGCTGCACTCTTATCACAGCTTGCAGTTCTGTTCGGTCCATCATTTAAAGCGGTCATAATATCGGTCAATTAAATCGTGTGTGTTCGTGTCGGTCCATCAATCAAAGCGGTCAGTTAAATCGAGTGTTATTGTGCGCAAATTTAAATAAATATTAAAATGAAATAAATAATTTGAATTAAAATTTAAAAACTAAATAAATACAAAATTTTAAATTTAAATAAATAAAATGAAATAAACAATAATAATTTAAAAAAATATTAATATCAAAAAAATAATAATTTAAAAATTAAATAAATCAAACATTTTAAATTTAAATAAATAAAATAAAATAAAAAAACAATAATAAATTAAATACAAATTAATAAACGAAAACATTAATTCATAAATAAATTAAATACAAACAAATGAATAAATACTAAATAAGTAAAATAAAAATGAATTCAAAGGCCTTTGAAATAAAAAAATAATTATATAAATAATTAATATAAATAAAAAATAAAAAAAATAATACAAATTAATAATATAAATAAATACAAAAAAATTAAACAAATAAATAATATACTAATAAAAAGAAAAATAATAAACTAAATAATTTAATGAACAAACATATTAAATAAATATAATTCATTAAATATATATAATTCATTAAGTCAAAAAATTATTTAAATAAATAATAAAAGAGGTAAATAATATAGAAATAGAAAAAAAAACAAATAATAAGTAAAAATAACTTAAAATGTGGAATGCATCGATGCCCGAAATGTGTTTTTGTGTTAATAAATGAAATGCCACTCACGTAAGAAAAGAATTTTTTTTGTGAAAATATCAGTGCAATCGGAGTGTGTATGTGAGTAAGGCAAGTGTGATTTTTTTTTATTTTTTTTGGTGTTTTAACAACAAAAACCACAACATTGCACAACTGGATTCAGCGCTACAGGATAAGGAAAGAACAATAACAACGACCAAAAAGGATATATCAACACCAACTCCACAGCGATAAAACCAACGCGTTGCAATAAAAGGTAGGTTAGGTTAGGTTACAGGAAAAGGAAAATAATATTCAACTCCTAATGAATTGTGGAAGGGGGTGAGTTTCTCCATTTTTGTTTATTCTACTCTATATACCGACATTAATAAACCTGCATTTTAAAATTGATTTTTACATATTTATAAATTTTGTATATACTGTGTATTTTGAATTTGATTATTTTCTTCGTATCTATTTTTATAGGATTATTTATATTTTCTATACTTTCCATATTTTTTATATTTTATATTTCTATATTTTTATTTCATTATTGATCAGACCCTGTTTCAGTACTCCTTATGCATATACATATGTATGTATGTACATATGTATAAGTACATACATACATATATTTATATTTCTATATTTTCTATAGTTTCCATGTTTTTTATATTTGCATTGCCTCATTGATCCTGCAATTTATTCTGGTGTGATTTTTCAGAGTTTTTTTAACCCAGTTTCAGTACATCTTATACATATTCATAATTTTATAGAATATAAATCCCATATTTTCTATATTTTTCATATTTTCCATATGTGTATTGCCTTATTGATTAGACAATGTATTCTGGTGTTATTTTTTCAGAGTTGTTTATTTTCTATTTATATTCCATATTTTCTATATTTT